>NC_054704.1:65534440-65647165 GCF_016097555.1 Gigantopelta aegis
AAAGGTTCACTACGCAGATGAGTTGAAAAGATTGCATCATGCTATTAAAAGTAAACGCCGCGGAACGCTGCAGTGAGGCGTTATACCAGTGCATAACAATGCGCCAACTCTCACAGATCAGGTTTCTCTTACTTTCTGAGCACCGCGACTGTACTGGATGTGCAGTCACTTCCAAGTTGTTTTCATATTCACCTGACAGTGTATCCTCAGATTGTTATCTATATATTTTCTAAACTGAAACTGAAGATGATTTCAGATACGTTGTCACTGATGCTGTTGAAGATTTCGAGTTATCGCAGAATAAAACACATTCTTACAACGAGGTATCAAGATTAGAGCAGTGCTGGTATTAAGGTACAAGATGATATGGAAGCCCAGTGTTCGACAAATGCTTGAGTAAGTCACTAGCCCTCACAGAAGCTTTGGTTAGTGCCTTATGTATTATTGATATGTCTACATACATACATACATACATACATACATACATACATACATACATACATACATACATACATACATACATACCTGCATACATACATACATACATACATACATACATACATACATACATACATACATAAACTGTTTTATTTTTCGAGCAAACACTATGATGCATATCATCATCATCATCATCATCGTCGTCGTCATCGTCGTCGTCATCGTCATCATCATCACCATCTTTTTCTTCAGTAGTAGTAGTAGTAGTAGTGATGGTGGTAGTAGTTGTAGTGGTGGTAGTAGTAATGGTAGTAGTGGTAGTGGTAGTAGTAGTGGTAGTAGTGGTGATTGTAGTAATGGTAGTGGTAGTGGTAGTGGTAGTAGTAGTAGTAGTAGTAGTAGTAGTAGTAGTAGTAGTAGTAGTAGTAGTAGTAGTAGTAGTTGTAGTGCTAGTGGTAGTGGTAGTGGTAGTGGTGGAGGTGGTGGTAGTGGTGGTAGTGGTGGTGGTGGTGGTAGTAGTAGTAGTAGTGGTAGTAGTAGTAGTAGTAGTAGTAGTAGTGGTAGTATTGGTAGTAGTAGTAGTAGTAGTAGTAGTAGTGGTAGTAGTGGTAGTAGTGGTAGTAGTGGTAGTAGTAGTAGTAGTAGTAGTAGTAGTGGTAGTAGTAGTAGTAGTAGTAGTAGTAGTAGTAGTAGTAGTAGTAGTAGTAGTAGTGGTGGTGGTATTGTGTTATTATGAAGTTATTATGGTATTATTATTATTATTATAATTATTATTAGCTCAGTCGGTAGAGCGCTCGCCTGAAGTGCTCGCGTCTTAGGATCGAATCACCCCAGTGGTCCCATTCTCTAATTGGGGTTTTACCTTTCACAACCAGTGCACCACGTCAGCTATAAAATAGACAGTGGTATGTGCTATCATGTCTGTGGGAAAGTGTCTATAACTTGCTCCTAATGGAAAAATGTAGCGGGTTTCCTCTAAGATTACTAAATGATTGACATCCAATATCCGATTATTAACACACTAATGTGCTCTAGTGGTGTCGTTCAACAAAACAAACTTTAAAGGTAACTTTATTATTATTATCACTGTCGTATGGACATGTCTACATTTACATTTTTTTTAAACTGACAATAATACATCATTATAAACAGTTATAGTCCATGCTTAATACATACTGACAAAAAGGCTGGTGGCAAATTCTATTTATGAAATTGCACGTAGTTTACCTTGGTTGTTGCCAAATATGTTGTTGCACAATTATGAATCTGAATCCGTGATTAATTGTTTTGGGTTAAAATAGTTGTGTGTATGTAGACTTTGTAAATCAAACCTTCAAAATCGTTATAGCATTTTTTACTGTACATTAGTAAAACACATAAAAGTAAAACGAAATTTCTCTGAAGTCATGACGATATCATCAGGTTATACATGTTATTTCTGTTTACCCAATCCATGTTTTTACTACAGGGCATACATTTTCTAGGGAGGGGCGCAACTTTTAAAAAGAGCACCTACAATACTCCGCTATATATATATATATATATATATATATATATATATATATATATATATATACCTCCAGTGAATCAGCGTCTGACTTCTAATGTTAAATATACAATGAAGACCGGTGTAAAACGTACAGACACTGAATAATGACAAATATGGGTTTGATAAGATTAAAAAACACTGTTCTGTGCATGCGACTCTTCTGTCTGGAAAAGATATGCTTTAATGAGTTAATGCTAGAGAGGAATCTCGCAACAGATATACCCTTGGTCTGAAATACAAGCCTGATGGTGATAATAATAATAATGGTGATGGTAATGATAGTGGTGGTGATGGTGGTGATGGTAATGGTGGTGGTGGTGATGGTGATGGTGGTGATGATGACGATGGTGATGGTGATGGTGATGGTGATGGTGATGGTGATGGTGGTGGTGGTGGTGATGATGGTGGTGGTGGTGGTGGTGGTGATGGTGATGATAGTGGTGGTGATGATGACGATGATGATGATGGTGATGATGGTGATGATGATGACGATGGTGATGGTGGTGGTGGTGGTGGTGGTGGTGATGGTGATGGTGATGGTGATGGTGATGATGATGATGATGATTATGGTCGTGATAATGGTGATGGTGATGGTGGTCGTAGTGATGATGATGATGATGATAGTTGTGGTGGTGGTGATGGTGATGATGATGATGATGATGACGATGATGATGATGGTGGTGGTGGTGATGGTGATGATGGTGGTGGTGTTGGTGTTGGTGGTGGTGGTAATGCTGATGGTAGTGGTGGTGGTGATGATGATGATGATGGTGGTGGTGGTTGTGATGATAATGATGATGATGATGATGATGCTAATGATGGTGGTGGTGATAATGATGGTGGTAGTGATCATCATCATCATCATCATCATCATAAGGGATATGGAGAGAATAAAAGAAAGAAACGACATGTTCGTTGTATGGGAATCTCGTAGCTGTCACCGTAAACAATGTACTACGATATAAGACAGAAGCAAATTGCAAAGTGAAATCATATCTAATTCCCTTTGCTCCGCCAGAAAAGAACACTGTGGTATTTCAAAAGGTTGAGAAACAAA
Organism: Gigantopelta aegis; assembly: GCF_016097555.1. Lineage (NCBI taxonomy): Eukaryota > Metazoa > Mollusca > Gastropoda > Neomphalida > Peltospiridae > Gigantopelta > Gigantopelta aegis. The sequence continues at coordinate 65,537,485 of NC_054704.1, forward strand.
TAGCTCAATAATTACAAAATGTTATCATCCAATTTTGAGTTCAGTTCACCCCAAATGACACCAAAACACCACCACCAAATATTATTTGTACTATTATAGCCCTTGCTACACCAGTTAAATTACATTTGTATCTTCATTAACGGGAGTTTTGGGTGTTTCACGAACTGCCTGCCATTGTCAACGAAGTTTAATGTTTGATCTGAGTGAACTTGCAGTGTAAACATACAGGTGATGTTTTATGACGTTGAACCTGTGTTGAGTATCCTGACACCTGTATCTGTGAAGTCGATCCCTATATACCCAGCGACTGGAGAGTTTGATATAGTGTCAGGAGTCTTTTATGTGGCCTATCTCGTGTCTATTGTGATAAATGATCCTGACAAAACACTCGATTTTACAGCTACGTATTAGCTCGCTGACACTTCTAGGTCGCGCTTTTGCAACCTAGCAAAATCATACAGTCAAACAACGATCTCTTTTTTTGTTTGCTAAATGTCAGTAGAAATGTACAGTGCAGCTGAAACAAAAATCATATTATTTGTTTAATATATATCATTTGCTTTATTGTGTAAAAGTTAAGTTTATCTAATAGGGAGGGTAGGTGTGATTGTGGTTTAGTGGCAGCGCGCCTAAAGGTGGTGCGACCGACCTCAGTGGCCTAGTGGTTAAGCTATCCGACTACAGGCTGGTAGATTCAGGGTTCGTAGCCCGGTACCGGCTCCAACCCAAAGCGAGTTCTTAAGGGCTCAGTGAGTAGGTGTAAGGCCACTACACCCTCTTCTCTTTCACTAACCACTATCCAACTAACAGCTAACCCACTGGCCTGGACAGACAGCCCAGATAGTTGAAGCGTGTACCCAAGACAGCGTGCTTGAACCTTAATTGGATATAAGCACGAAAATAAGTTGAAATAAAAGGTGGCCCGATGGGATGTCGTAATAGTGATTGCAATCAGTAGCAAAATAGCAAAATAAAAAAACAGCAAAAATAATAATAATTATTAATATATATATATATATATATATATATATATATATATTTATATATATATATATATATATATATATATATATATATATATATATATATATATATATATAATAAAATATAATTTATATAAAATAAAATAAATAAATAAAATAAAATAAATAAATAAATAAATAAATAAATAAAATAAATAAATGAACGTTTTTTGTGTAGGTTTTTTTTTTGTGAAGGACAAACAACTTCTCTAAGTTGACAACTTTTCTAACAGTTTAATCATGCACAGAGAAGAAAACTGGGCGGACAGTCTGTTGATATGGCTGAACTAATGCCCTTTCGTTATATCTGATTTATCACAATGACAGACTATTATCACATTAAAAATCATATCTGCATGCAGGAATGACAGAGATGTCCATGGATCAACGACATTTTGGTACACTTAAACTAGCCTGTATGCTGCACCACGCCATTCATCTCTCTCTCTCTCTCTCTCTCTCTCTCTCTCTCTCTCTCTCTCTCTCTCTCTCTCTCTCTCTCTCTCTCTCTCTCTCTCTCTCTCTCTCTCTCTCTCTCTCTCTCTCCATATATATACAGAACACAAATGGACTCGTTTCGGTTACATTCAGACTTTTGTTTTCTTTGAAAGAAACTAGTTTTTGTGATAAATGTTCAGTTGCATCATTATGATTCATAGTTATTTTAACATTTGTTTACCACATCAATACTCTGTTTAAATAATTGAACCACATACACTGTAGTTTGAAATGCATTATTTTGTATCTAGTATTCCATTCCCGTACTCAGGGGTGGGGTTGGCGGATGAGGTGCGTCGAATGCGCACCCCGAACGAACCCACAAAGTCCACGTTTTACACGCAACTCTGACCGTCTTTTACTATATCAACACCAACAAAGTTTTTTTTCTTCAGATTTAGACACTCCTAAAAAACATGGGGGGTTTATTTCGCGTTTTATTCGTTTGTTCGTTCGTTTTACCATATCTCCATTCATTTATCTGTGTTGTGCTTTCAATTGTCATTTATTTTGCGCTAATATAAGTGTATTATTCAAGTAAGCTGCAATGGGTACACGTGTCCGTTATCTGACCAAGTCAGAGTAATGGTTGGCTGCTCGCTGTTACTGAGGGAGAATTCAATGCAGAGGTCTTACACCCGTACCCTTACATTGATCCGTTAATGCCATTCTGGATGGAAGCCGGTAGTGACTCGCGAACCCAGCACCTATCAGCCTTAACGCTAATGACTTAATCACGAAACCGGTTGGTGATGTAGTATAATCCATGTGTATTTAGTATATTATTCTACAGTTTAACATGACATGATGTATATACACAGGAGATTGTTACGCGGGAACTGGTCTACTCGAGATAACAGCGTAACATTTGACACGTTTCACTCACCAGCTAATCGCAGCATCATTCACTGTCTCAAACATTTCAGACAGTACAGGCTTATAACAAATATTAGTAAACTATATTGTATTACAGAGTCGTAGAATATATTTAGTTCCGTTCATAATGAGTCTTTAATATCAGTCTTGAGCAATGTCAGCCTAGCTGTTTTCAGAGGCGGATCTAGGGGGTGGGGCAGGGACCCGCCCCACCCTAAATTTTGCGATAGTTATAATTTTATTATATATAAATTTTCTTCTTTTTTTACGACCTCCCTCCAAACCTGGATTTTCTGGATCCGCCACTAGTTTTCATGCCTGCGGTTGATGTAATGTATGTCTATTATTATTTTTGTTATTATAATATTATAATACACGTTCGCTTGCACCATTCACGAGAGTCTTAGAGAAACAGAATATACTTATATCCCAAGCAACATTGATAATATTTTTGACACACGTAATTAGGAAAGAAAGAAATATTTTATTTAACGACACACTCAACACATTTTAATTACGGTTATATGGCGTCAGAGATTTGGTTAAGGACCACACACATATTGAGAGAGGAAACCCGCTGTCGTCACTTCATGGCCTACTCTTTTCAATTTGCAGCAAGAGATCTTTTATATGCGCCATCCCACAGAGACAGGATAGTACATGCCACGGCCTTGGATATACCAGTCGTGGTGCACTGGCTGGAACGAGAAATAGCACGTAATTAAGAGGCAATATTACACACTGCTACGTTAATGGATTAAACAAAACATCGCACTTTTTATTGTTGTTGTTATTACCATCTTAATTATTACCAAAATGTTAAAAAAAGAGAGAAAAAATATGTCCAAAACGTGACGTAATGAGGGCATTTACCGGCCTCGGTGGCGTCGTGGCAGGCCATCGGTCTACAGGCTGGTAGGTACTGGGTTCGGATCCCAGTCGAGGCATGGGATTTTAAATCCAGATAGCGACTCCAAACCCTGAGTGAGTGCTTCGCAAGGCTCAATGGGTAGGTGTAAACCACTTGCACCGACTAGTGATCCATAACTGGTTCAACAAAGGCCATGGTTTGTGCTATCCTGCCTGTGGGAAGCGCAAATAAACGATCCCTTGCTGCTAATTGGAAGAGTAGCCCATGTAGTGGCGACAGCGGGTTTCCTCTCAAAATATGTGTGGTCCTTAACCATATGTCTGACGCCATATAACCGTAAATAAAATGTGTTGAGTGCGTCGTTAAATAAAAAACTTCTTTCTTTTTTAATGAGGGCATTTGTGAACTAAATGGTTGGATCCACCCAGAACTCAATTTTCATTTCGTCAATACAAATTCATTTATAAACACTACTTCGTAGTTTCTAGATTGGAATCGAACTCATAGCATGTGACTTAATGGAAATATGCGCATACAAACAAACATATATTGTAAGCTTTATAGCCTAAATCATAACCGGAAACGATTTATACGCAATGAAGCTAAACTTAGTCGATTATCCTATCAGGTTGCATGGTACCAAAGACGAGAGTTCCGTGTCAAAGTTCGAGACGTACCGTCAAATATTTATGGAGTAAAAGCAGCTGTTCAAATACTATTATCCTTTGACAATAAATAAATAGGCCTACACTTTTATTTGGTATACAGTTGTTATGCAGTATATACCAGTATATGACTGTAATGCTTATATATCAGCAATTTGTTTTTACGTTTATTATAATAGTATCGTGCAAATGTAACACTGCTTATAACTATCGCTAATAACATTGTGTAAATATTTACTAGGAGCAACCACGCGGAGACACGATAATATTTAAGTGGATTATATACATATTTTTTAAAATTATACTGATAATTATTATACATTTTATACAGGATATTTTCACCACAATGTAAGCTTTCTTTTCCCTTTTAATGATATATATATATATATATATGTTATGTGTAACTCCTATGAACTGGATGTTTACGGCCAATAAAGTGTATGTCATATATTTAATAGTGAAAGGCGTAGTCTGTTTTAATATAAAATTAGGAGAAAATTAACAAACGTTTATCATAGTTAAAACTGTATCACCAGTTTTGCTTATATTCAATTATACACGAAATCTGATCTGGTATCATTAGACATTAAATACCACGAAGCGGCCTGTTTCTGGTTTTAAACACTCCCCTTCTGAAGAACCGTGCAGTGTTTGGCAACTTTATGGTCCCACACAGCTGGGGCTGACTGCCAATGTTACCCACCCTCTCCACTACCAGCCTGCTCCAGAAGCCGACTTAATTGTTTCATAACTAGCTCCATCTGTTACGCCGGGCATTAATTACCCAGAATCACTCAAACGTCCGTCCGAAAGAGGACTAAATCATGGCCGCGTCACTCCGGATGTCACCAACCAAGATGAACTATTAATGGGGCGTGTCTAATTTGTCTTCTGTCCAACGCAGATTAGTTTGGTTTGTGACGTAACTGGTTGCGTCACTGTGGTACCAAGCAGACAATAATGTGACATCAGCCTCTTCTTCTTTAACATTTGTTTTCTTTATTTAGTTATTCACAAACGTTCATCGCCATTGTAGTAAATGCACCGGAAGGTACAATTTAAATTATTGGGCTTAGTTTCCGGGATATGTGCCATTTCTGTTTTGCATATAGTGCATTTTGAGCTATTATAAACACCGGAATGATCAAATATATATTGCAGTTTCCAAAAATTACAATTTAAGCAGGATGTTGTCATTTCTAATGTAGAAAGAAAGCTGTATAAACAAAAAATACTTTACACTGTCTAATAACTGGGCTCAGGGGTTTTAAATGACAATTTTCAAATACCTATTTTAACTTTTAATTATGAGGGTTCTTTCGTTTCGATGCCTTATCTTGTTATTTTAATTATGCAAATGCATGTAAGGTTCAAGCACGCTGTTCTAGTTCCAAACCCAACTGGTTTGACTGTACATGAGTAGTTTTGTTTGTTTAACTTTTCACATGGAGAATAACACAACATTTGACACATAAATTGTGGACCATTGAACGTGGATTACACAGACAGTACCGTTCCTGACTATAGTTGTTTTGGGCACATTTATCATCATCACCATCATCATCATCAACAACAACAACATCATCGTCGTCGTCATCATCATAGTCATCTTCATCATCTTCTTCTTCATCACTATGTTGATAATGATGATCGTCATGATCAATATGATGATGATGATGATCATCATCATCGTCATTATCATTATCATTATTATTATCATCATCGTCTTCTCCTCCTTCATCTACTAGTAGTACTATTACTAATACTACATATACTATAATATTTCATATACCCAATGAATTAAGCAGTGTTCTCAATCTGGGTAGAGCCAAGTACTAATATTTAGGAATTTTCGCTGGCAATCACTGCAGAGAGAGATATTTCCATCCTAGCGTTAAGATCACCTTAAGTGCATATGGTAGTTATGCACTTGATAAGCCGATCTTAGCGCTAACATCGCTTCATGGAACGGGACTCTGATCAGAGAGAGAGAGAGAGAGAGAGAGAGAGAGAGAGAGAGAGAGAGAGAGAGAGAGAGAGGAGAGAGGAGGAGAGAGGGAGAGGAGAGAGGAGAGAGGGAGGGAGGGAGGGGAGGGAGGGCGAAGGGAGGGAGGGAGGGAGGGAGAGAGGGAGAGAGGAGGGGAGAGAGAGACGAGAGGCGGGAGAGGAGGAGGAGAGGAGAGAGGAGGGAGAGAGGGGGGAGGGAGGGAGGATGGAGGGAGCGAGAGGGGAGGGGAGGAGGGAGAGAGGGAGGGAGAGAGGGAGGGAGAGTTAGGGGAGGGAGGAGGGGAGAGAGGAGGGAGAGAGGGAGGGGGAGAGAGAGAGAGGAGGGCGAGAGGGAGAGGGAGAGGGAGAGAGAGGGAGAGAGAGGAGGGGAGAGAGGGGGGAGAGAGATGAGAGAGAGAGGGAGGAGGAGGAGGGAGGAGGGAGAGAGAGAGAGAGAGAGAGAGAGAGAGAGAGAGACAGAGAGGGAGAGGGGGGGGATAGGGGAGAGAGAGAGAGAGAGAGAGAGAGGAGAGGAGAGAACAGAGAGAGAGACAGAGAGAGAGAAGAGGAGAGAGAGAGAGAGAGAGATAGAGAGAGAGAGAGAGGAGAGAGGAGAGAGAGAGAGAGGGAGAGAGAGAGAGAGAGACGAGAGGAGAGAGAGAGAGAGAGAGGGGGAGGGGAGGGGATGACATTAATCCAATGATGTACTTCAACAAGTTGATCAACAAGTCTCCTCACCATAAACCCTCACAAAGTTTACTTGTGCAAAAATAACAATCGGGCCCCCACTAAACCCGTACTTGGCTGTGTTTTATATTTTACACGAAAACACATTCGAAATACATGTAATTCAGTATAACAAGTTTCGAGGTTATATTATTTTTTATTTATATATTTATATTTAAAATTTTAACCCATTCGTGTGAATTGTTTGTTTATATTAGTTCAAGTTATGAGGAGAACAATAGTTTTTTAATGGCCCACATTAATATCTAAACCTAATTTAAATACCCTCATCCTTCAACAATCTCATCCTTTGTAGGGCACGTCACAAACATCCCATCGAGGTTAAAAGATATGAAAGCTATTATTATGTTTTTCTTCAGAACAAAGCAGCAAGGTCACCCAATTCTTGAAAGAAAAAGGCAAATTAATTTCCCGTATATTATACAATTAATATTTTTAGTTAGTTTGAAGCAATAAATCAAACGAAGTAATTGCAAAGCGAAGGTTTTACGAATTATTAATACCGTGAACTCTAATCATAGCCGTCAGTTTCAGTTGTAACAATTTATGAACTGTTTTCAATTGTAGTTCAAGCAGGCTGTCCAAAGAAACAGACAGACAGACATACAGACAGACAATTTACTAACGTCTCACTTTATGTGCATCATACATATACAAAATAAAACAAACATAAAAATATATAATCCATTCCTTATGGAATTATGAGAGACAGTATAGTTAAAATAATATGTAAAAGTATGTACCATTAAAAATACGAGAGAGGTTGGTTCAATTAAAACACCATGGCGTTGCTAAACGCCTCCGCCTGCTACCGACTTGGTCAGGCTGCTGGTGCTCCCTTGCACCTGTCAGTGCAGTCGGTCCCTCCTCTCACCCCCCCCCCCCCACCTTTCCTGCCCATGACAGGCGTGCGCTACAACAGCTTGTTCTGAATGTGCACGTAAAACCCTATGACCTGACCTGACCTGTTGCTACACACGCTGCTCTTTCAAAATGGCAGCAACAGATCTTTTTCAATGGACAGGACAGCACATATCAAGGAAGACATTTGGTAAAACGAAAGCCGCTATGAAATACTAATTGGAATGGCAAATATGCTAGAAATGTATTCTGCAAGCTATGGCACAACATAGGTCTTAGTTGTTATCATGAGCAATCTAATTAAAATTAGCTCCACTATTACATGTGGATCTGACACCAGCCAGTTGGAGCTCATGTCCACCAATCAAAATCTTACTTGCAGAATCCTGCCAGTGATTTAAAACTAACAACACAGCGTAGTCCCCAATGTCCAGGTAACATTTCGTCTGTAAATAATAATTTAAATATTGACCAATCACACTTCGCCTTTTATAACGTTATTTGGGAGCATACAAATTCTAAAAATATCGGGCGAGTCTATTTTAGTGGCCGCAGTACAAGACCATACCAATACGTACGGGGTGGGTTATCAGTCTTCAATTTTACATTAAAAATTATTTATTTATTTATATAAAAAGAACTAAACTAAATCAGTCTTCAGTTTTACATTACAAATTATTTATTTTATAAAATAAAACATGTTTTAAGGCATTCGTAATTCACACGAAACATGTCGTATACCCTCAAGATAATTCGGAATGTTTTCAAATTATTTTTAAATCACTGGCAGGTTTCTGCAAGTAAGGTTTTGATTGGTGGACATGAGCTCCAACTGGCTGGTGTTAGATCCACATGTAATAGTGGAGCTAATTTTAATTAGATTGTATGAGGTTTTGTTTTTGTTTTTGTGTAACGAAACCACTAGAACACATTGATTTACTACTCATCAGCTATTGGATGTCAAATATTTGGTAATTCAGATATAGTCTGAGAGAGGAAAGCGGCGACATTTTTCTATTATAGCAAGGGATATTTCATATGCACCATCTCACAGATAGGAAAACACATACCAATGCCTTTGATATATCAGTCGTGGTGCACTGATTGCAACATTAAATAGCCCAATGGGCCCACTGACAGGGATTGATCCTAAACGGACGCGCATCAGTCGAGCGCTTTACCCCTTGTTTGTCATGAAGGCTGTAGCTCCATTGTATCGCGCTGTCTGGGGTCATAGGATCGATCGCCCTCTGTGGATCAGATTGTTTTCATAATATCCAGTGCCTTACGACTGGTATATCACTGTCTTGCCTATGGAAAACTACATATAAAAGATCCCTTTCTGGTCATAGGTTTCAGCGTGCACATTCAGAACAAGATGTTGTAGCACACGCCTGCAGGTGTCGACTTACACCGGCCACTCCGTCAAGGACAGGAAAAGGATCCCTTTCTGCAGGTCAGGTCAGGTCATAGGATTTTACGTGCACATTCAGAACAAGCTGTTGTAGCGCACGCCCGTTTCGATACTGAAACAGGAAAGGTGGGGGGGGGGGGGGGGGGGGGGAGGAGGGGGACCGCCTGCACTGGTAGGTGCAAGGGAGCACCAGCAGCACGATCGAATCGATAGCAGGCGGGTGGGGGTGGTGGTGGTGCTATGGAATTTTGAATGGAGCCGTTAATGCCAAAGAGAAAGGGGTGTGCAATTTTGATTGAGGAAATTTGGCGCAATTTTGAACGGTCGGTCGAAAGGTAAATGGCCGAGCTAATATAGGTTTTGATATTATTGAATCATTCCTTTCTGCGTCAACAGCAGCTTATATAGCGGCAACGGGTTTCCCAGCATTCTCTCTGTCTCTTATTGTCTCTGTCTCTCGGTCTCTGTCTGTCTGTCTGTGTGTGTCTCTCTCTCTCTCTCTCTCTCTCTCTCTCTCTCTCTCTCTCTCTCTCTCTCTCTCTCTCTCTCTCTCTCCTTCCCTCCACCTCTCTTTTAAAATAAGCAAAATGTCACTAAACAAATATTATTTGTCTGTAATTATTCAGCTCTGTTAATATATATTAAGGACGTCGAAAGTCGCATCAGAAATCACAAGAAGACGATGTGGACGTTTCCAGTGAGACGTGATCTTTAAACATTGTCAGGCGGATCAATACCTTGTCAACCTCCCGCACGACGTTCTCGAGTTGCCACATCTCAACCCTGGGCCGTAGCAGTGGGTATAATCCCTAGTCCTACACCGATCGCCAGGTAAGATCAAAGGCGGATAAACAAAGGACAGGTGTAATTTGGAAGAGAGTCAATGTCAGAATGTGAAGCTGCCGTAAACTGGACAGATACGATGACCATGGATTCGTAGCCGTTTTCTTCTTTTAACTCAGAGAGTAAAATATAAAGTTGCAGTATTGAAACGAAAGATGGTTGTCGTTTGGACTCTTTAAAAAGGAAGATGGTAGATGGTATTATTTATTAAGTATTCCTTTTTTTAACTTGGTTTCCACGACGATCACTATGGTTGAATTATAGACTCTATGTCAGGGCCGTGTCTAGTCTAAAAGAACTAGGGTCTTGTAACAAAGGGAGGGGCGGGACGTAGCTCAGTGGTAAAGCGCTTGCCTGATGCGCGGTCGGTGTGGGATCGATCCCCGTCGGTGGGCCCATTGGGCTATTTCTCGTTCCAGCCAGTGCACCACAACTGGTATATCAAAGGCCGTGGTATGTGCTATTCTGTCTATGGGATGGCGCATATAAAAGATCCCTTGCTACTAATGGAACAATTTAGCGGGTTTCCATATGTTTGACATCTAATAGCCGATGATTAATAAATCAATGTGCTCTAGTGGTGTCGTTAAACAAAACACTTTTTTTTTTTGTAACAAAGGTACTACTCCAGTTAGATCATCATTATCAGAGCCCTATTTAACCTAAAAATAACATGTTTGGCTTTTGTGGGTGCTGGTGGTGTTCCGTTTAGGGGGAGGGCATATATTCCCATTTATAACACCGCCCGCTAGGTACGTATATTACTACAGTGAAACCCCTCTACACCGGACACCCTTAGGACCAAGTAAAATGTCCGGTTTCCGAGGTATCTGTTTTAGGGAGGTTAAGTTCTGTAGTGATTTTAAAAAAAGGACTGTGAAAAATGTCCAGTTTTGGGGGGATTCCGGTTTACAGAGGGTCCGGTTTTGAGAGGTTTCACTGTATTATACTTGATGTAATCTGCGCCTCGCACGAATTTTTTTTTAATGAGAATTGTTGGCCTTATATATTATATATATATATATAAGGCCACCAGCATATACCAAAGAGTAACATATATACATATATATGTATATATGTTACTCTTTACCCCAAAAATACGGCTGCAGTGTAGATAGCTACTTCTGTCTTGTTGTGATCACAAATATGGCGGCCTACATAAAGATTGTATTTAGAATATTAATTTTTGTACGCAATATTCAGGGGTCACACTGGAAAGAAATGTGTTTTAGCTAATTTTCGAATATGTAGGATACATGTATTTAAAAATTATTTTTAAAAAATACAAATTTAAACAACCTTTCATTAGCCACATGCTAAATATGTAGCCACTTTAAAAAACCAAAAAACCCCCGCTAATTGGCTACTTTGCCAATGGACAATGTAAGCCCTGAATATTTAGCATTGTTAAAAAGACATTGCGTATTATATATTATGGATACCATATGTGTGTCTTGCGGTTACCAAGAGGATGACATAATAAATTTTGAAAAAAAAGACTAGCAAATCAAACTATGAAATAAATTGACCGGGATATTGCATCGGGGTCGTGTGTATTACTACATGTGTAATTGCTTTTCTTAATATATATTTGCACAAATATATTTTAAATTATGACCCTAAAAATATTGTCTAAATCTCACCTTTAATTAAAATCATGAACTAATGTTAAAAGCATTTGTAAAACGAGGCTCTAAATCAAATAGTTCCGTTACTTAATGGTATTCTAATATAAATATTGACAGTAAAATATATACAGTTTGTGCACATAAACCAGATTTAACAAATCAAACGCTTTCACATTACCTTAAAATATTTAAAAGATGTCGAAAGCAAAACATCGCATGCATTTTTTTTCACCATAAATCTAAACCTGCAAACGTGGACAATTCATTTTCAATCTTTTTTCAGGATGTCCAACGTACAATTGCCGTGAACCATCCAAACATGACAGTTGGCGATCATAACTGACAGGTCTTTCACTTCCCTCACAGTTCAAACAGGATAATAAAAGATAACAACATCATTCAGCATGGACCATGTGGCCACCAAGTTATCTGGAATAAGACCACCGAGGTTCAAGTGGTTTTCAACAAATAATTGAATTTAGGGGGGAAAAAACGAGTAATAAACAGCCACTTTCACTGGAGCAGGTTGAATTCTCGGCAGGAGTGGGAGCGACCGACGAGAACAATAAGACGACTTTCGATGACCACGGCCAATTTCCGCGCAAATGATGAGATGGGGCTAGAAAAGAGGGGCTTGATGAAGCGGTTTACAGCAAATAAACGACCCTGAATTAATGAAAGGTTTTTCTCCTTGGGCGCTGCTGTTTTGACTCGAGGTTCGGCATTGTTCTGGGTGATGACTTCCTCTTACGGGACTCTGTCGAAGGGGTCGCCGTGTTAACCTCAGCCCATCTGCGCGGAATGGGAACCGAAGTGTCCCATCAGGTCCAGAGATTGCATGGCATCATTTAAAACAAACAGTACAAACTGGCTCTCCGCACATCTTGCGTTAAATGGGAACCGAAGGGTTCCATCAGGTTCAGAGATTGCATAGCATCATTTAAAGCAAACAGTACAGACTGGTTCTTCACACATCTTGCATGGAATATGAACCGAAGGGTTTCTTCCATCATAGGTGGCATTGCATCATTTAAAACCAACAGTACAGATTGGCTCTCCACCCATCTGCGAAGAATGGGAACCGAAGGGTTCCATCGGGTATAGAGAGATTGCATAGCATCATTCTTCGCACATCTTGCATGGAATATGAACCGAAGGGTTTCATCCATCATAGGTGGCATTGCATCATTTAAAACCAACAGTACAGATTGGCTCTCCACCCATCTGCGAAGAATGGGAACCGAATGGGTTCCATCGGGTATTGTGACGGAACATGCTCTTAATTTTGTTTTCGCCTGTGGCGATATTAATTGTGTTAGAGGGCCGTGTGCAGTTTCATTGCACTTAGCCCAGGTGGGCAACTTGTTACATAATACTTCTGCGCGACGGTCATCGAGCTGTACTTTCTAATACACACCCAGCCAGGTGCGGAGGCCATGTGGCGAGTAGTTACGTAATACCTCCGCGAGTGCGGTTTTTACAACCGTGATTTGGCGACGATCGGCGTCATTCAGTCTGGACGATCTAAGAAAAATATGCCGGCGTGGTCGTGGTGGAAACTCACATGATAAGATTCGGTGCCGCGATGTACCCCCAGGCGATATTCGATTTATAATAAATAGCTAGGGTTTAGAGATATCTAGGAGAACCATAGGAAGGTATCCCGGGGGAACGTTGTCCGTCCGGACTTTGGTAAATATATTATTTCTGCTCTGTTGTATAACCTTGATGTGATTGATGTGACTTTAAATATTTTAATACTGTATTATACCAATGTTCTTTAGACAGTGTCTTCGGTCATCTGACGAAGTAAATCGTAGACTTTTTGTTCTAACATTATACAAGTATTTGGTAATATAAAGCTTAGCCAGTCATCCTAGAAGACCTAGGTAAACTGTAAGTTATTGTCTTTATTGTGATAGGTACCAGTATTAATTCTGTGTTACAAGGTTACTGAATGAGTAGTTAGGGTTAATTGAAAATTAACCAGTTAGGAATAGAGCTGTAATTCCTTTATTAATTAAGTTCCCCTGGAAGCGTTTCTTAATTATCATACGTGTGGGTGTTGTGTCACGGTGAAGTGATTCGCATATTGTGTAAACTAGACACCTAGAGATTAACTAATTAAGTGATCAGTTCTGGGTTGTTATTATTGTTGTTATTAATTAACTACTGCGGCAGTACATTTGTCAGCGTAGGTTAATACAGATTCCAAAGTGTATTGTGTTTTTGTTGTGTTTTCTAGTGAACTAAACGTGCTATAATAATATATACTTTATATAAGATCGTATCTCTGATCATACCTAGAGACGAGCCACAGCGGGTATAACAGCCTGTTACAGAGAGGTCTAATAGATATACAGTTAGGAGAGATATTTGGATAATCGTGTTTCATTCAGTTACGGGTATTATAGAATCCCCGTGACAGGTATAGAGAGGTTGCATAGCATCATTTAAAGCAAACAGTACACACTGGCTCTCCACCCATTTGCGTGGAATGGGAACTGAAGGGTTCCAACATAGGTGACATTACATCATTTAAAACAAACAGTACAGACTGACATTTTCCGTGACTGATTATTTACAGCAATGGATAGATAGATGGGCGGAAGAACGGACGGTTGGACAGACTGGATGGGTAGCTCTAGTGTTCTCGAGATAAGAAGGGTCCTGGCCAGTGAAATTATCAATTGTGTTACTATAATTCATAGAGCAGTAGCTAAAGCTTCTATGAAGGCGACTGTCTTTCTCAAACGTTTTCTAACACTGGCCTCATGTCGCATTCGGTTTGTATGTATGAATACGGGTAGAGTGTAACCAAAGCTTCTCCAATGTCTGTGTCTAAAATGAACATATTTTTAAAATATAAATCTGGCCATTGGTTTGATTCTTTTCAAGTTTTCTAATAATATTAAATTTACATTTTAGGGTCAAGCACAAACTGCTGGTGCTCTCTTGCACCTGCCAGTGCAGCCGGTCCCTCCTGCACCCATCCCTTTCCTGTCCTGGACGGATGAATCGGTTGAGGCCTGTACCTGTGCCTAGGACAGGCGTGCGCTACAACAGCTTGCTCTGAATGTGCACGTTAAACAATTTGTTCTTGGTCTTCTTCTTGTGATGCTGCACTTGTCAGAAAATGTAAGTTTAATGTTGTGAGTGAAAGCCAAAATAATTTAGAAGCTACTACTACGTGTATTCCAAACACAATACTGTCATGTACTTAATGATCCTTTTGTCGTGGGAAATGTTCAAAATTCAGAAATAGTGACAGTAATCGCACTCCGTCATATTCTCATCTATAAACACAATACGGCCAGAGAACACTCGAGTTGGGTGGATATATGATGACTGGCGGGATGGTGATAGAAAACAAAACAGGAACGACAACGTTGGCTGACTTGACTGGCTAGCTTCAGGATGTATGATGGATGGAGTGACGAACAGACGGACGGACGGGTTGCAGTGGCTACTTCTAGATAACTGGTTGGGCAGCTGTGTGGATGACTAAGTGGTTGGTTGAATGGGTGGCTCAGTGGATGGATGAATTCTATGGAAGGGTGGCTGGATAGATGGACAAACGAATGGATGGAATGGATGGATTGTATTGCTGTATACCCGGTCAACAGCCGGTTCTAAAACCCACAAGGGGGGGGGGGGGTGAAGGGAGGGAAGAGAAAAGGACACATGGACCAACTCGTGAAAAGGTCAACCCCTATTTTGTTTTTAAAGCCAGAAAAAAAGAGGCTCTCAGACACATATTTATGGGGCATGGGTCCCCTGGTCCCCCCCCCCCCCCCCCCCCCCACCTGGATCCGCCTCTGTGTGGTGAGAGAGCTAAGTAATGAAGTACGGTAAACCCGCATGCCACAAACGCCGAGCACCGACCTTGATTTTAGAGTGAAATCGTTACTGTCGGGAATAAAATGCTTATGGTGGGGGTAAACAAATGCCCCAAGGTTCTGACGGGGGTCATCTTCGATCTGCCTTCTCGCGCTCGTCCCGTCTGCCGGGGTAGCGCAAATATTTCTGACAAATCTTCGTCATCATGCGAATCTTGTTGTGTGTACCTCGGGCAACTTTAACACCAAATAGAAAATGTCTACAATATTTGTAGTTTTGGTTATTTGCGTATGGATGTGGGGTCTTAAAAAGGTACATGTTTAACAGTGACGTTAGTGAGTTATGAACATAATTTATTATACTGATAGTGCTGGGGTGTCGCTAAACATCTATTCTATTCTATTCGATACTGATAGTAGGTAAATAGGCTACAAACATATAATGTCTATATCACATCAGGGAAATATTATTAATACATGTACTAACACATGACAACCGACATAATTTTAATGGAAGGAAACGCAATTTTATTTTTACTATTTTTTTATTTATTTTTTATTACTCGACATCTTGGTCCAAAACTGAGTAATCGTTGTAACTGGTGTCTATGTTTACAAAACTGTACCTTGAGTTATATATCAGACTGTTCATTAATTTTAAAATAAAATATGATTTCTAAACAAAATAAATGAAATTAACGCAATTTGCACATTTATAAAACTCTTGGATATTTTATCATTTTGTTTTCTTCATATTATTTAACTTTAAAAAAAAATATTTTGAACATCCCAAATTTCTTAATTGATTTGATGCATTATTATAACAGATTCCTTGTTTTGAGAATATTTGGTTTTACATGATAGTGATTAACACAATTGTTGCAATATATTATGGTAAACTCGCAACTCTGGCTACATAATATTCACAAACGTATTTATGTGAACGTATGATACTTGTGTACGTACTTTAAGTATGGAGATTAGTACGTTTTTGTGTTTTTTTTTAATGCAGAGCCTGATGACCAGCTAGCCGCGATGACGTAATATCAGACGCAAGGACAACAGGCACTCAGTTCGCATTTCTGTACTGGAATTTAATAACTTGATTGGGACGTGTACGACCACTACATCTTGGAACATTTAAAATTGTTTATATTGCCAAGAGAGAAAATTCTGGAACCCATTTTACACAAAGGGTACTACATTTGCATGATCGGGAATTACCACAAAAAGTCTTCAAAGTTAACAAGTTACACATGTTTGCAAACTACATGCTATTCCCTGTCAACGTCAGTCTAATAGTTGCCACTTCAAAGCTGTCTGCCATGAAATAATCTGTCAAACAGCAGACTACATGCGCGGATATATTTTCGGATTTTGGTCAACCAAATTGGAAAATAACTGTGATCTGTGACCACCTGTACAGTATTCCAAAGTGAGCTAATGTGTTTTATTAACCAACTGTCAATCAACTGAAGAAACACCTAGTCAGCATAATACTGGCTTTTGGGGAAACTTTAGGTGTAGGGTCCAACATAAGTATGGACACTGAAATACTTGAGATCCAGACACATGCCAAAGCAAGGGAGTTGTAAATACATTGAACGCACCTTTCAGTGAACAGAGAACAGGATCGTTCGTGCACGTATACACATTCGCACAAACAAGACGACATATGTACTACGATCTTTAATGTACAAATCTTAAGGTATTGGTTAGAACGGAAAATAACCCAGCGTTACACTGAAGCAAATCGTTCCTGTCCCATATATATCTTTAACCCTTAAGTCTCACAGTTGGTACAAATATTAATCTTTCGCTTATAGTCCCTGTTGACAGGTTTGTAAAAAGGTACGTGCGTATTTATATACAAGTGTTCTATGTTTTGTGAGGAATACTATGTGTAGACATGGCGACACGGCAATCAATAACATCTGACAACATTTAAACATCTTCAGGCAATTCTCGTAAAGAGGCCATTTAAAATATTTCACACATTCACGAATGGCGAATGAGAAGAATTTAACGCACTTATTGAGAAATGGGTAATCGAATGAATGTAAAACAAAGGACGCGATGACGACACAGTTGGTTTTAACTCTACAAATACTGTGTCTCCAGCTCAAAATAAAGGGGCGGGACGTAGCCCAGAGGTAAAGCGCTTGCTTAATGCGCGGCCGGTTTAGGATCGATTCCCGTCGGTGGCCCCATTGGGCTATTTCTCATTCCAGCTAGTGTTCGACAACTGACCCCGTGCTTATAAACCTTAATGAAGTCCATACTTTAACGTCATGGCAACGCCATTCAATTAGCATTATCTTAAAGTCTGGACACAGTCCGTGGTATGTACTATCCTGTCTGTGGGATAGGGCATATAAAATATCCCTTGCTGTCAATCGAAAAGAGTAGCCAATGAAGTGGCGGCAGCGAGTTAACTCTCTATATATCTGTGTGGTCCTTGACCATATGTCTAACGCCATATAATCGTAAATAAAATGTGATGAGTGCGTCCTTAAAACATTTCCTATTTCCAGCACAAAATAAGTATCTGATTATAACTTAATAAACACTGGCGACAAGTGGTAGATAATGAAAAGTCTTAAAGTTAGTTTTGTTTAATTACACCAGTTAGCACACTGGTGTTTTAATAATCGGCTATTAGACATCAAACAATTGGTAATTCTGACATATAGTCTTAGAGTACATTTTTTCCATTAGCAGCAAGGAATCTTTTATATTCGTTTCTACATAGACAGGACAGCACATTCCACGGCCTTTGACGTACCAGTCCATGGAAACTGGTCAGGACGAAAAAACAACAAAAAACAGAAGATTTTTTTTTCAAGATTTCAAGATTTATTAAACAACACTCAGACACATTACAATGTAACAAGAGGACAATTCAAATACATAATTAAACATACATGACAAGAACAGGCGTCAACATAGAAGTATCTATAGTTAACATAGAATACAAGATATGCAATGAAAACAGCTAAAATGTGCTGAGAAATGTCAGTTCACAAAACTAGATAACATTTTAAAAATAAAATAGCTAGAATTTGTTTTAATAGCGGTGCATTACATAATGACAGCATACCTTTCATCTTAAAAACGCTAAGATTAATTCTATAATATTGTTTTATAAATTTTGATCTATTTTCAATATTATAATTTTTACAATTGACTAAATAATGGTATTCATCGCCAATATCAGTATTACAAAATGTGCATATTCTATTTTCTCTATTTCTCGTCACAGCCAGTGCATCACGACTGGTATATCAAAGGTCGTGGTATGTGCTATCATGTCTGTGGGATGGTGCATATAAAACATCCCTTGCTACTAATGGAAACATGTAGCGGCTTTCCTCTTTATGACTGTGTCAAAACTGACCATATGTTTGACATCCAATAGCCGATGATTAATAAATAAGTGTGCTATTAGTGGTGTCGTTAAACAAAGCAAACTTCTTTTTTAATTCTATTTTCTCTAGGAAATAAGAAAGTGGGTCTTCTGAGTTGGCTTCATCCAACGACTCAAGCACCCCAAGCGAACGTTCTACCGACTGAGCTAAATCCAGCCCCCTGTTAGATAATGAATGTAATTGTAATTCTAAATAATTAAAAGGAACAAAACGTTTTCTATTTCTGCGCAGATACAAGTATTAATAAATACACAATTATATGGAAAACAGTTATACAATAAAATGTCAGATGGATAATCACTGTGATAGGAATTGGAACACACAAATAGTTTTATTTGAGGGGTGTTGTTTGTTCTCTCTCTCTCTCTCTCTCTCTCTCTCTCTCTCTCTCTCTCTCTCTCTCTCTCTCTCTCTCCTCCCTCGCTCTCTCCTCTCTCTCTCTCTCTCTCTCTCTCGCTCTCTCTCGCTCCCTCTCGCTCCCCCCTCTCTCTCTCTCTCTCTCTCTCTCTCTCTCTCTCTCTCTCTCTCTCTCTCTCTCTCTCTCTCTCTCTCTCTCTCTCTCTCTCTCTCTCTCTCTCTCTCTCTCTCTCTCTCAAACTGGATTTTGTCTTCATATAATTTTGTACGTAGTGCTAAGATCACCTTATCACCGTATTAAATTCATAACTACCTTATGCATTTAAGGTGATCTTAGCGCTAAAACCGCTTAGAAAAACGAGCCCAGGACGGAAATGTCCGATGAATACAAGGTATGCACATATCAGCAACTGCAGGGTTCAAAATAGCGGATTGCGAAAAGAGAAATGCAGTCTATTTTTTTCAAGACCTCGCAGGTGAAAAAAAAATTCACCTTTTAAAATTATAATGAAAAATTCGCAGTAATTTTTCTGGAGATAGATGTATGTACGATCATCTCATCTTGTATTTAGCAAAGGCTGAGCTCTTTATTCTATTATATTTTAATTTAATAATGCTCTAAAATACATCTCAAAGATCCTAATTTTTTACACACTGTATCAAACCCTCCACTCACCCCATGTATGCTGTCTATTTTCCGGCAAGCCATATGTTTTCTCATCAGGCCAATATATATATATATATATATATATATATATATATATATATATATATATATATATATATATATATATATATATTTTTTTTTTTTTTTTTTTTTTTTTTTTTTTTTTTTTTGAGGGGGCTACTATTTAAACAACAAAATAAAAGCAGGCCATAGTTTGCTTTCTATTTCAAGCCCTGGCAAATCGGAACTTTTATAGGATATGGAAGAAAGGAAGGAAGGAAGGAAATGTTTTATTTAACGACGCACTCATCAAATCTTATTTACGGTTATATAGCGTCAAACATATGGTTAAGGACCACACAGATATTGAGAGAGGAAACCCATTGTCGCCACTTCATGGGCTACTCTTTTCGATTAGCAGCAAGGCATCTTTTATATGCACCATCCCACAGATAGGGTAGTACATACAACGGCCTTTGATATGCCAGTCGTGGTGCACTGGCTGGAACGAGAATTATAGGATATGGGTACACAGCATTAATAGTATTCTCAGTTGGTTCACAGTTTACAGACTATAAAAGACACAAATCAACCAGTGGAAAATGCATCAAATTATTTTTGAATGCTTGAAGCCTTAGTGGCATATGAGCATATTAAATATTATTAATCAAATTATTTATATTAAAAAAAATCCATTCTTTAATTCATAAGGAAAAACATAAATTTGTCTATTAAAATCCAATAGAGCGAAACGTTGAACCTTTGAACTGTTGAACAAACCGATTGATTTACCACTGGTATTTTCCTGCTTCGCCGCATCTGCTACAGAGAGGCTGGCTGAACTTTTACCTGCATGTCGGTACCAGTCGATACTGGTTTCGTGTGTCTGAATATAATATTCCCCCGTCCATTGATGATACGCACACACTCCCGAGCCCTTGGGCCGGGACATTTGTACACAAATGTTAATGAGTACCAGTAGAATAAATAGCGTAACAAACGCGATGATATAAATGTGTAGAAACGTGCTGCTCTTGGGTGTGGCGAATCGGACGCCATGTTTGATTTGGTTTTCGCTGCACATATATATTTATGGAAATGATGTTGCACACATTAAACACATAATAATGCTTTCTTTATTAGCTGTGTTTGTCTTGGCACGTCTTGCCTGACGAAGAGATCACAATACATTGTGTGCAAATCCGACAGCTGAGAGGGTTTCAAGTTGTATCGTCTGCTGAGTCACGTGATAATACTCGTATTACGTGGCCCAGTGAAAAGAGTGGGATATTAATTTTGCTCTTTAACAAAAAAAGTATAAACTGTCCCTTTGAAAAACAAGATATCTCTATACTGCCCTGGACACGAGCAGTGGCGACATCAAAGATTGTGCCCAGAGTGGTCATGCCTGCACCGTGAATGAATAAGAGCATGTTCAGCTTGTCTGGATTTGGACTTATAAATACATCACCGCATTGTTTTCCCAGCAGAGGTAGGGAGCAAGTCGCCCCTTATCCCCTCATAAAAACGTATACCCTTGTAGTTTAGAAGTGCAGGTTTTATCTGTCTGGAGAGAGAAAAAAAATTGTTTTGTTTAACAACACCACTGAAGCACATCGATTAATTAATCGTCATCAGATGAATGGATCCACCGAGGTGGTTCGATCATGCGACGCAAGCATCTCCAGCGAGCACTCATCCGACTGAGCTAAATCCCCCCCCCCCCCCCCCCCCCCCCCCCCCCCCCCCCCCCCCCCCCCCCCCCCGTCTGGAGAAGACCCACTCTGCAAATCAGCTCCACTGGTCTACAACGATTACTATAGCTACTGGAAGACCAGTAGAGCTATTTTCAATCTGATTAGAGAAGATAGTCCATTACTGTAGCGTGGTAAAACAAATGCCACTGTCCCTCTAGTTATTTTAGGCTAGATACAGCTTTGGAGAATAAAATGCTGAAAGTTCCAGCTTTTAAAAGATTTGATTTTGCACGTTTTTGTGAGAATGCACAAGGTTTGAGTGTGTGATTCCACCGCGAATTGCGTGTTAATAATTACATTTAGTTCTACTACTCTGTTCGAAAAAGCCTCACTTTCACCGTAGAAGCTAATTGTTCGATTCGCAGCATGTTGTCTCTTATATTGAGTGATTAAAAAAATCCTACTTTTTGAAAATGTATAGCGGAAAAAAGCATATACAACATAGACCATTGATATTATGCACAGAAATTGTTTTGTTGTGTATTGGTGGTGAAATTTTCATTTTGATGGCGTGTGATGCAACATCTAATACAAATAACCAATATATATATATATATATATATATATACCATTGAAAACCTGTTCATCATCTACTGTACGTACTACAAACTATGAAGCGATTATTGGACTATTTTCATTCTGCAACAAAAGATTAAGGACTGTAAGAAAAAGAAAATGATTGTCCATGCGACCATCGTTTGAGTATGTACACTTTGTACAGTAGGTTCTCGATAGGTTTTCATCGGTATAGTAATTTTTTTTACATCACGTTTCGTATCACGCACCATTTAAAAATTAAGACCTATATCAAAATAGCTCGTGTACCATCAATACACAATAAACTGGTTTTGTGAAAAAATCTGCCTTGAATACTTTTCCCGCTATTCAATTTCAAAAGGTGTGACTTTTTAAAAAATTGTCTGATATATGAACGCAACCTAGGGTGGAACGGAAAATAAACATTAAACATATGGGGTCTTCAAACCGGGTCATTATATTTTAAGCGGGTGACGCTCCCAAAATTTAAGAGCATCAAAACTTATGGTTTGGATTAAGGTTAGGGTTATCCGCAGTTGGGCTGCTGGTGCTCTCTTGCACCCACCAATGCGGGCGGTTCCTTCTCCCACCCATCTCAACCCCTTTCCTGTCCTAGTCAGCTTGCTCTGATGTGCACGTAAAACCCTATGACCTGGCCTGACCTAACCTAACCGGGTGACGTCTTTAGCATGCTCATAGACACGTAGGATTCAGACACACCCATGTGAGGCATAACCAGATAGACCCAAACCGAACGCTCTTAACAGAGTATTGTTACTTATATACTATAATCTGAGCTATATCGCCTTGTAGACCCCCAAATCCCTTACTATCCTGACTCGGCTAATCTCAGAGACAACACGTTACGGACCATACATCTTTGTCAAAAATGGCGACAGCCGAGATGTTTTTACGTCCATCAGATAAGTTTGGAATTGCAAGAAACAAGCTCGAGTTACAAAATTAAACCTCCAGCTGAAATTCGCTTATCTTCAACGGATGCAAGTGAATTGCGATTTAAAAAAATTCTTCTTCTTTTTTTCTTTCTTTTTTTCCAGCTCCACTGTATGTACTTCATGCATTTACATTACTTAGATTTTTTTCTTCTAAATAGATCGGCAGTGTGTATTTGTTACTCATCACAAGAAAACACACCACTGTCACACAAAACAATACAACATATTCATTTATTTCAACTTATTTTCGTGCTTATATTCAATTAAGGTTCAAGCACGCTGTCATGGGCACACACCTCAGCTATCTGGGCTGTCTTGTCCAGGACAGTGAGGTAGTTGTTAGTGGTTAGTCAGAGAGAAGACGGTGTAGTGGTCTGACACCTACCCACTGAGTCGTTAAAACTCGCTCTGGGTGGGAGCCGGCACCGGGCTGCGAACCCAGTACCTACCAGCCTTATGCCCTATGGCGTAACCACGACACCACCGAGGCCGGTGTACAACACATATTAACATACAACACAACAACCGACTTGAGCGCACGATAAAATACAATTCTGTAGAAATATTTAAAATATATTAGGTGAACTATCTTAGTCGAATGTTGTGGTCATTTTTTTTTTTTAAACAACCATGTATATTTTGTGTAGGTGACAGATGCGCTAGCAGTAACGTAGGAAAGAAAGAAAGAAAGAAATGTTTTATTTAACGACGCACTCAACACATTTTATTTACGGTTATATGGCGTCAGACATATGGTTAAGGACCACACAGATTTTGAGAGGAAACCCGCTGTCGCCACTACATGGGCTACTCTTCCGATTAGCTATTTGCGCTTCCCACAGGCAGGATAGCACAAATCATGACCTTTGTTGAACCAGTTATGGATCACTGGTCGGTGCATGTGGTTTACACCTACCAACTGAGCCTTGCGGAGCACTCACTCAGGGTTTGGAGTCGGTATCTGGATTAAAAAACCCATACCTCGACTGGGATCCGAAACCAGTACCTACCAGACTGTAGACCGATGGCCTGCCACGACGCCACTGAGGCCGATACAATAACGTAGGAAAACACAAACAACAGATATTAGAAACGGAACGGATACTTCAGCACATTTTATTATTTCAAAACAAAGGTGTCTAGAGTGACAGAAGAAACGTGATCTCGCCACTCTTGCCGAACACGTCATTTCATTCATTTGAATTTGATTTTCGTGTTATACCCAATTACGGTTCAGGCACGCTGTCCGGGACATACACCTCAGCTATCTGGGATGTCAGTGGATAAATAGTGAGATAGAAGTGGCTATAGTGGCCTTACGTGTCCCAAAATAAGCTTTTAGAATCCAATGTAGGTGGAAGGTGGTACTAGGATGCGAACTCAGTACCTACGACATGTATGTCTGATTGCTTAACAACTGCACTGCCGAGGACGGTCGACCGAATAGTAGCAATGAATATGTCACATGTTCTTTCCAGACTGCGTACGTCTGTGACACTGAATACGAATCGTACAATGTCGTGTATGGTCTTTAGAGAAAACCGACATATTAGTATGTGTCGGAGGTGGTATGTGTTGGGTGGGTGGTCCGCACAACCAGTGAAAGGAGTACTGCTGCGTTAGCAGGAAGTTTATAGGAGGTCGAGACATGTTCCTTAGTAAAATGTGAACATTTGCATGAAGAGGAAAGGGTTTCACGCCTGGAGTAGTTTTCAAGGCACAATCATATTGTTTTACGGCAAATATTTCTGATACGTCGTTTTCGTTGTAGGTCATTTATGGCTCGGTTTCTATAATTTAAAAAAAAAAAGCATTTTTCTTTATTTTTGCAATAATTTCATTGTGGTTCACTTATTGCTTTTATACATATGATATTTAGTTAGGTTTCCTGTTTGTACCTATGTATTTGTTTTAATCCTGTAGTAAATCAAATTGGGGGTGGGGGAGATATGGACAATTAGAAGAAAAATTACATTATAAACTGCTACATAAATGTGTTTCACCTATCTCAGTGAATGAATATTTATTGATATTAGTGTGTTTTCTGCGTCACTAGCGTTCGTTTCGTGTGCTGTACTGGGATATTGACCTATTCACCGGGTTAAACAATGGAGTTAGTATCTACCCCAGAGATGCAAGGCAATTTTCTGTTCGTTAAATATTTCATTCTTACGCCTCATTTTCCCATTTAATCCCGGAGTTTACCTCATCAGATTAACGAGACATCTGAGAAACTAATCACACCTGATTTACCTGTGATTTATGACCTCGCGTGAGACACGTCTCCTGTAAAACGAAACTTCCAGGTGTGTTTAAAAGCGATTATCACAAAGAAAAGAGTACTCGAGTTAAACACCGAACATCAAAAAGAGACATACAGTTGTGTAGGTTTTCCGTAACATGATATTCACGAAGTCTGTATTTCAAAGTTCGTATGTCATACTTTAAAAAAAGAAGAAAAAAAAGACTGGACTGACAACCACTTAGGCAAGTGAATTACGACTTTGGCGAGATTAAATTGCGTGAAATAGCTTAATTCAGATGAATCATTTGACAATGTTTTCCGTTTCTGTTCACAAATCTAATAGTGCAGGTAGTTAACCAAACGATAGGTAGGGCTATATCCTTCTATAGTCAATACAAATAGTTTTTTTTTTTTTTTTTTACTGCACACTTGACACTATATGCGTAATTTAGCTTTTAACTTAATTATATTTAAAGGTTTTTTTTTAATATACATATACATATCTATATATATATATCTATATATATATATATATATATATATATATATATATATGGGTGTTTTTTTAATAAACACTTTTTTTCAATAATATTTAAATGTAATTCTATCATTGTTTATATTATTCAAATAATAATTTTAGTCTCGGCGAATGAACTTAATATATCTTGAAACATGAAAATGTATGATGAGTAAATTTTATTTCTTATGAACAGGCCGAATTGTGACCACATTGTTGATCTACGTGCTGTTAAACATTAATTTACATGCCACTTTTGTCGCTGATGTCGTTTTTAATAAACTGTTCCTAATGGAAATAGAAATATCAACATTGACGTGTCCTATAATACAATTAATCCCACGTAGACAGCGGTCCTGTTGGGGGGTAACTCCGTCCCGGATCGCCATGTCACCAAAACACAGCCAAGATGTCCACCTCCGGGAAGCGATGGACACACATCACGCAATCCACCGATACGCTGTCCCTTCTCCTTGTCAGTTAATAAGCCGCGTTTGTTTCCACCAGGGCAGAGCCGGTAACAGATACTGGGGGTAATGCCGGGTTGTCGGTCGTATCTCATCGCCAACAAGCCGTGACAGACGCCCCACCTCCCTTCAAGTCATAATCACCGAACTTTATGCAAAATCCGGATGCAGCTGGGTATGTCGCAAATATAACGTTATACGGTTACCCAAATTAACGTATTTGGAAAGGCTGTCGGTATATCGTCATTATCTTTTGTCGGCAACTACTGTGAGGTCGGCGTATGAAACAGTGTAAATGTAGTACACTATACCCACACAATTGAAGTGTCACAACATAGGACAAGTGGGATTTAGCTCTCGGGTAGAGCATCCGCTTGAAGTCTGGAAGATTGTAGGATAAGCCCATAAATTCGATCCTTTGGAATCAGTGTTCTACAATTAGTATTTCAAGACTACGTCAAGTCCTGTTTACATGTGCAACTAAAAGTATACTTGCTGTTGACCGCAATGTGTAGTGTAGACCCTATCTTATTGAATGTTTTGTCTTTCATATGATATATGTACACCTAATAGTCGTTAACAAAACTATGCTTGAAATTTGATTTACCAAGTGTACCTTTTCGCCCACTCATCACAAAAGTCAAGAAGTTGATTTGAAATGCGAAAATGTCAATAAAATATGATCGTCTAAGGTTGATGGATATATACTACCAAATCAAATCCCATAGACGACAATAGTAACATATGTGGCTAAAACTACTACTTGCGGTGTATCAATCGCCATAAACACCACGGATATAAATATTACCACCCTCACCCTTAAAGTGAATCAGAAAACATATGGGGGTGAAGCTGCTCATTTCAAAGATAACGGGTAGCATCTATGACTAACTTAGTTCCGCACAAAATTTGAGTAGGGCCTACTTTTTTACAGGTACTTCATACACGTTTCAAGCACTTGACACCGTGGTACTAGATGAAATAAAATTGCATACATTTTTTGCCTAGATGAAACTCTTTTTTCACAACCAACACACTCACATTTATCACCAATCACAGGGCTTGTGGTGTTAACTTCTCTATCAAACTTTGAACTTTGACCCAGCCGGAATTTGTGTGACTTAGTACTACCTGATACGTGAAATGTAATATTTATATATGTTATCCGTCGATAATGTTATATAGTCTCTCATAACTCAATATGGAGTAGCTCGGTGCTTTTTAGATTTTATCACATTTAGTGATGTGTATTTTCATAACTAAGGTGAGATTTTAATAAGCAATATGCTCGTCTGTCTGTCTTGTCTATGACCGCAGTGTCATGAAGATACAATAATTAAGTATCAGTACGTTTTGCTTTTGTATTTGTATCTTAATTAATTTGCATTATCACATTTATGCTAATTATTGTGCTAACTCCTGGGCAGAATCAGCACTGTCAGCTTGTGAACTTGTGTCGCCATGGTTCTCTGGAAAATAGCAGCAAGGTGCGCTTCTATCGCCAGGCCCATATACATTATTCTCTCATAATGGCTAAATTACGTCACTGCCACGCGTGATGATGAAATCCTAATTTTCTCCCTGATGTCTAAACAATGGGAATGATCGGCCTGTGTAACGTTGCAAACACGTCATGGTCCGCTGGGAGCCGGTCACGGTGAGAGATTTCACGAGTCGGAGTGTGTGAGATCAGGTCAGTGCCGCCATGATCATGTAACAGAACAGACTTGTGGCTGCAGATGTCAGTTAAAGCTGCAATCTCGACAATAATTTTACTACATGTATATCCGTTTTGGAGTAGACCTAGATCATCCACATTAGTAATTTTTTACCGACCTCATTGGTGTCGTGGTTAAGCCATCGGGCATAAGGCTGGTAGGTACAGGGTTCGCAGCCCGGTACCGGCTCCTACCCAGAGCGAGTTTTAACGACTGAATGGATAGGTGTAAGACCACTACAAGGTGAGCTCCGTGGTCTAGTGGATAAGCTGCTGGACAATCAAACTGACGACAGTGGTTCAAATCCCGTCAAAGCTGGCTCACACGTTCATTTATCTTTCTCATCTATCACCTTCTGCCTATCATTCTCATTGTCTTAATATAAAAAAACTTTCCAGTTTCTCCCACGATTTCAATGTTTCGAACCTTTCTGTCAGTTTCCTCCGACTCTGTCTTCTGAGCGGTCCAAACAATTGTCTACCTGTCTCAACTTCCTCCACGGGTGCAGTCTCTGTGTATTTCCCTGCACCCACCTGGCATCCTCGTCCTCTGCCGCTAATAAAGCTGGTCTGACCCACAGCACTAACTAACGACCGCCGGGGAAAAAAAAAAAGAAAAAAAGACCACTACACCCTCTTCTCTCTCACAAACAACTACCCCACTGTCCTGGACAGACAACCCAGATAGCTGATGTGTGTTACCTGGACAGCGTGCTTGAACTTTAATTGGATATAAGCACGAAAATAGTTGAAATGAAAATTAGTAATTTGATTCACGTCACATGCCGTTCTTCGATAACTTGTAGATGCGTGCGCTGATTTTATCAGTTTCTAGCACAGCACCAGACTCGCAGCTATACATGCCATTTAAAGCTGCAACGTCAAAATATTTATTTTATATTTTTATTTTGCAGTAGAAAAATGTGTTATGAGTTGCGCAGGCAAAACTGCAGCTTTAAGGATTTATAAATTGCTTCTTCGTTTCTCTTCACCTCTTACGTCTGTTAGAACCTCAACTAGAATTCCATTCTAAGATATGGAACGGTCATATACAACGTGTGGATATAACAGAGGGATAGGCCTAAATAGCATTGTGTTAAAGGGACATTCCTGAGTGTTATTGACTAACAGAGACTTTTTAACGATTGTAATTACATATCAAATATATTTTTCTGCATAAAATATTAGTGGCTGTATATTAAACGTGTTTATGATCGTTCTAATATTTGTACTAGGTTAAATTTCATTTTGATTTCCTAAATTCTTTTTTTTTCGTACGTACGAAATTATTAGAAGACAAAATTCAGTTTGGGCTTCTTACAAATATTAATACGACTAGAAACACATTGAATATACAGACACTGACATTCTAAACAAGAAAATATATTTAATATATAAGTTTTATCGTAGAAATATTTTATTAGTCGGAAACATCTTACAATGCAGCAAACTGATGTGACTTAATACGAATAGATATATATATATGTTTGCCGAGACTGCCGATCATTTTACAGGGTATTTTACATATAAATAAAAGAAAGAAAGAAAGAAATGTTTTATTTAACGACGCACTCAACACATTTTTATTTACGGTTATATGGCGTCAGACATATAGTTAAGGACCACACAGATTTTGAGAGGAAACCCGCTGTCACCACTACATGGGCTACTATTTCCGATTAGCAGCAAGGGATCTTTTATTTGCGCTTCCCACAGGCAGGATAGCACAAACCATGGTTTTTGTTGAACCAGTTATGGATCACTGGTCGGTGCAAGTGGTTTACACCTACCCATTGAGCCTTGCGGAGCACTCACTCAGGGTTTGTAGTCGGTATCTGGATTAAAAACCCCATGCCTCGACTGGGATCCGAACCCAGTACCTACCAGCCTGTAGACCGATGGCCTAACCACGACGCCACCGAGGCCGGTATATAAATAAATACATACATAATTATTATACACGTCTAAATAACGAACAGTAATGATTACAGCTCATGTAAAATTAGGTGATGCAAAATACATGACACATCAAGAATGGATTGGATCAGAGGCAACAATGACATTTAAGAGCAATGACAGGTTTAAAGGTTATTTTAATATTTAGTAATTAATATTTTGATCGTGTACAAGTGATCAGTTGTTCGAATGTCTGGTCCGAAACATGATGACAATAAAAATCAACTTCTTTACAAATTTGAGTTTTCAGAATTTCATACATAAAAAATTAACAATGTTAATGGAAACTAAAGACATTAACCCACTATTGGGACATGCTATTTTTAATATAAAAATAAATTGCTATTAAAATCATAGTTCAGGTTGCTTATATATAATACCATATTTAAGAGCAGTTGTATATGGCAAGTCAAACAGCATGTAAAAAGAAATTATTGAAATCTTTACAGTATGAATTATAGGCCAAAACCAATTTTTCTTCAGTGCTAACTTTGATTCAAGCTCCATTCAGAGCCATGTACAGAGATTATTGTCAAGGTCAAGGTCATTGTGAACTTGCATGATCGAGTGATGGCTAATTTATCAACCAGTATAGTTTAATTAAATAAAATGACAAAATCATAATATTTTTTAGTATGCACTGAATATGTGCTATAGGGTGTATACTACCAAATCAAATCCCATAGACGACAATAGTAACATATGTGGCTAAAATTCCTACCTGCAACGTATCAACCGACATAAACGCCACGGATATAAATACTACCACCCCTTACACTTAAAATGAATCAGAAAAAAATGGGGGTCAAGCTGCTCGTTTCTGAGATAACGGGTAGCGTCTATGACTACCCTAGTTTCGCACAAAATTCGAGTACTTTTTTTTACAGGTACCCCATACATGTTTCAAGCACAAGGCTACTTGACACATTGGTACTAGATGAAATAAAATTGCAATTTTGTTTTACCCAGATGAAACTATTATTTTTTACAACCAACACACTCACATTTATAACCAATCACAGGACTTGTGGTGTTCACTTCTCTATCAAAAGTTCGGTGCACCTCGCACTTTGACCCAGCCGGAAGTTATTTGGTTTAGTACTACCTATACTGATAACATACATTTTTCAAAAAGTGTCCAGCTATGTGTCTTTATGACAACCAGGATCTGGTGTATTCTGACATAAACTGACAACCTCACTGAAACTGTTGTTTCTACAGTGCAACCTAATATAATGTACACCTCAAAAAGCATATATATTGCATATAGTTTTGTACAAATGCAATATGTCATATTAAACAACAAAATGTTTTAAAATAAAACTCCTGAAGATATTTACTTTCAGTTGGGTGTGTGTACTCAGGTATATATGTAGAGACAACAAGGATAGTCAGAGTACCTCTACCCCTTTAAATAATTCCATTAAAACACATGCACTTGATTGACCCCTAGATTATGAAGACCTTAACAGGCACATCAAAGAAATATCAGTATTAAAAAAATACACTGTGTGAGGAAGGAAACACAAACATGACTGTACCTGTATGAAGTAATGACTTAATGTCCTGAACATTAGTGTTGGGAGGAAATCCTGTATGCTGGGTGTGGGTGTCTTCAAGTTACCAGGTGTGCGAATTTCAAATCCATCGGCCATGCTGAATTTCATAATGAACCATCAAAACTATTGGCAGCCACCAATATTCCTGACTATATTTTATTTATAGCCTACTGTAGTTGGAGGTTTTAATAGTTGTGATATCTGGAATAATCATGCAGCTTTAACACATTTATTTTTGATTAATTACTGAAAAAAACTATTTTTAAATGACAAAATTACCCGAACATCTATGTTCTTGCATTATTTTCTAATCCGGATGAATACAATATGTACATTAGATGTATTCCTACAATCTGTAATCCAGCATTTTATTTTGCTAGTAACATTAGGTAATACAGCTTTAACAATAAAATAAATTATCAACTTAATCCAAGGCAGATAATCAGATCTGAAAAAATTGGTTCTGAATCTAGTATAAACTCAAAATGCTTTTCATGAGAGCTAACTAAGTGATTATTAAAAAAAAAAAAATATCTGGAGATCTAAGTATATGTTTAACAACCTTATTGTTATGTACAAATAAGAACAGAAGGCACAATAGTGACAACAAATTTAATTATGTTTTTGGTAAAGTTTTTCTTAATATTTACTTTAAATTTTGCATAAAACTACAAATTTGTCTAAAATATAACTTAGCACCCTATAAATATGTCAAAATGACAATAAAAATCAACTTCTTTACAAATTTGAGTTTTCAGAATTTCATACATAAAAAATTAACAATGTTAATGGAAACTAAAGACATTAACCCATTATTGGGACATGCTATTTTTAATATAAAAATAAATTGCTATTAAAATCATAGTTCAGGTTGCTTATATATAATACCATATTTAAGAGCAGTTGTATATGGCAAGTCAAATAGCATGTAAAAAGAAATTATTGAAATCTTTACAGTATGAATTATAGGCCAAAACCAATTTTTCTTCAGTGCTAACTTTGATTCAAACTCCATTCAGAGCCATGTACAGAGATTATTGTCAAGGTCAAGGTCATTGTGAACTTGCATGATCGAGTGATGGCTAATTTATCAACCAGTATAGTTTAATTAAATAAAATGACAAAATC
The DNA here is from genome assembly GCF_016097555.1 of Gigantopelta aegis. NCBI lineage: Eukaryota > Metazoa > Mollusca > Gastropoda > Neomphalida > Peltospiridae > Gigantopelta > Gigantopelta aegis. Next base: position 65,570,026 of record NC_054704.1, read on the forward strand.
ATAATATTTTTTAGTATGCACTGAATATGTGCTATAGGGTGTATACTACCAAATCAAATTCCATAGACGACAATAGTAACATATGTGGCTAAAACTCCTACCTGCAACGTATCAACCGACATAAACGCCACGGATATAAATACTACCACCCCTTACACTTAAAATGAATCAGAAAAAAATGGGGGTCAAGCTGCTCGTTTCTGAGATAACGGGTAGCGTCTATGACTACCCTAGTTTCGCACAAAATTCGAGTACTTTTTTTACAGGTACCCCATACATGTTTCAAGCACAAGGCTACTTGACACATTGGTACTAGATGAAATAAAATTGCAATTTTTTTTTACCCAGATGAAACTATTATTTTTTACAACCAACACACTCACATTTATAACCAATCACAGGACTTGTGGTGTTCACTTCTCTATCAAAAGTTCGGTGCACCTCGCACTTTGACCCAGCCGGAAGTTATTTGGTTTAGTACTACCTGAAGACGTTTTTGTAATTACACTAATTATATAGTCTAGTTTGTATTAATGACGTAAATAATTTCCCCAAACAGCTAGAAATGCAATTATCTTTACTATAGCAGCAAAACATTAACGCAACACATTTACCGAGTGAATTTGGAGAAAAGGTTATTTATGCAAGAGGTTTGCCACTACTGTCTAATGAGTAATGAATGTATTACTAGCAAAATAAATATTAAACTAAGAGCCCAGGTTACATATTTTCGAAGCTATTTTAGCACTACGATTTCGTAAAACTGTCGTAAGCTCTGATATCTATACAACACAGGCCATAGTTATGTCATGACCCCTGACGATATCATAGAGCTAAAATAGCTTTAAAAAGCTGGGTCCTGGGATACAATGCACAAATCTCTATTAAGCAACGCCGCATCGTCCTTGCAAGTATTTTTGCGTTGCACTGTGATATCGCAAAGTTGCGAGAATTTAGTGAATTAGGCCCCTACACTGTGCACCTGAGCTAATAAACCATTTTCCACTAGTTATTGACAAGAAAAGCATTTAAAATTTTCCGAAACACTGCTGTTCTAACACACACACACACACACACACACACACACACACATACACACACACACACACACACACACAGAGACACACATAAACACACACACACACACACACACACATATATATATATATATATATATATATATATATATATATATATATATATATATATATATATATATTTATATAGACAGATATGACAATTTCTGTACCATAATCGTACGGGATGCTAGTCAATTCGTACAATGGTTATAGTACGAAGTGGCTACGGATCCTATGTAAGCATAGTCATGCAGATATTAGAATTAAAATTTCGCTCGGTTTTTATTTTTTTTAAATGTTAGCTACGTTATTTTAAAATGGTCTCTGGCAGTGACATGGTTTCGTAGAAAAAACATACTACACAATGGCATTAACACTAAGATAACATGTGGGTGACTTTCAAGTGTTGTTTTATGAAACGGAATCCAGACTGGAATATCATTGGCCATATGCCGGCTTCTGCTGTAGTGAAATGAGGTTTGAAAAATCTCTTGTTGAGCTGTGTTCTGGACACATGGGTCAAGATATTGCAGTGTTTGGTCGATCACTCTCCAGTTACCTCCGGCACGCCTTTCCACGAGTTAATGAGCTTGGAAACTCGCCAGAGTGCGTCTTAAACTGTAATCAACGCATAATTGGATTTTCAACTACTTCCTTTCAAAAGGGAATGGACTTTCACCCATAGTCGTGGATGGACTTGAGGGCAGTGACAATGACCAACTGACCGGTACAACTGTTCTCGGCTGGTACCACAAAGATCATTGAATGGGTGGTGTTCCTCGGCTGTCACATGTCTGTGGTGGTGTCTCTGCTTGTACGTGTTGCCATCTCCGTAGGACCAAGACATCGTTCTCCTGTCGCTGTTAATGAAGGGATGTTCTGCAAACACTGGGGGTGACAAAGGCGTCACTTCTTTGTCACATTTGATAGACGTTCTTCCAAGTAATAACGATAACATTATTAAAGCGAATTTGTAGTCAGCTTGATTTCACGGGAAAACAGACAGCTATTCATTTACGCAAATGAGCCGAACAAAGACTTGTTTCCGACATCCCAAGTCAATTATTCTAATATTATTAGCTAGTCAAAAATAATAGCATGTTCTGAGTTGGCTTACCCATCCGTTTATTGCCCCCTAAATCCCATGATTTGCTCTGTTTGATTCCACCCATACCTTTCGTCCGTGTTATTACTGGCAATTGCTTTCCGTTGTCGTTTATGTATATTTCTTACACACCCGTTGGTGAGAACACATAGATGATATTTCATGTTTTTTTTGTCAAATATGATTTATATGTCATCGAGTGAAGTTTGCAATCATATCTCACAAGGCGCGACGAGTGTGATATGATTGTACACTTCACGAGATGAGATATAAATCGTATTTGACAAAAAACATGACATTTTCTATTTATTATATAACTTTTGGCAATTTACCTTTATTTTTGAAATGTTGCAGCTGCAAAATAGTTCCGGCTTTCTTACAGTGAAGATAACAGTTTCTACAGTGACGATAACACATTTTAGAGTGAACTAGTGACATTTTCACTCTAAAATGTGTTATCGTCACTGAGTGACTGATAACTCTTTTATTTCACTGATATTTTAAGATATTTCACTAAATGTTATATAATAAAATGCGTTTTTTTTATAACGTACGTGTGTTAACAATTTCAAGACATATGACTGGCTGCTCCTAGGTGATGACCAGGTCACCAATGCCATACATCCAATAAAAACAAACAGCACGGTGGAAATCGATTACACTGTGACGTATTGTTAATCTGACAATCATGTCTGTGACGCGTAAGTCAGCTACAAGTGCAAAGGGTTGTAAATATCTTTTAGTCGATAAAGATGTTAAAATTTGCGTAAAAACCAGTTTTTTTGACGATATGTAAAAAATAGAATAATACATTCGTGTCCGTTACATACCATTTACCTTACAACTCGTTGTTTAAAAACGTATTAAACTCGCTTTTGCTTGTTAGATACATTTTAAAACAACTCGTTGTGAGATAAATGATATCTAACGGCCACTCATGTATTATTCTCAATATGTATGCTGCCAAATGCATACTGCGTTATATTTAAATGGCATCGTATTGTTCTGTATTTCAGTGTCTTATTTTATATTGCAATGCATGGTATTTCTTTACATTACAATGTACTGTATTACATTGCACTGGTTTACGTTGTGTCATGTCAGTCATTAAAATTTTAAATGGTGTCATTTGTGTGCTATCAGGCAAAGTGTAGCAGCTGAACAACTCAAATAATACTTAAACGTAAATGTCTGATCCAGAATCTCAAATCGGTGCAAAATAGTAAATGACAGGACGCAGAAAAGTAATTTGCAATAAACTAAAATAATTGGCTAATTTTTCTTGACGTTCGAGAGTGGGCGTCAGGAATTTTGTGCAAACATCTTTAGGATTGGACTTTGTGAATAAATAAGTGCGTGAGTATATTAACGGTTTAGTCCTTCATATTTAAATGGCTTTTGAACGTCATATCCAAATCCGACCTGGGTTGATAACGACTGCAATATTCAATCAAACAATATATGGAGCTTGACATCTTTTCCACTACTAAAGCCGTTTATGATCACTGAACTCAAACATAACTTATTTGTTATTTACCGGCCTCGGTGGCGTCGTGGTTAGGCCATCGGTCTACAGGCTGGTAGGTACTGGGTTCGGATCCCAGTCGAGGCATGGGATTTTAAATCCAGATACCGACTCCAAACCCTGAATGAGTGCTCCTCAAGGCTCAATGGGTAGGTGTAAACCACTTGCACCGACCGGTGATCCATAACTGGTTCAACAAAGGCCATGGTTTGTGCTATCCTGCCTGTGGGAAGCGTAAATAAAAGATCCCTTGCTGCCTGTCGTAAAAAAGAGTAGCCTATGTGGCGACAGCGGGTTTCCTCTAAAAGACAGTGTCAGAATGACCATATGTTTGACGTCCAATAGCCGATGATAAGATAAAAAAATCAATGTGCTCCAGTGACGTCGTTAAATAAAACAAACTTTTTTATTTGTTATTGTTTAGATTATCCATTTCCGTACAACCGAAGTGTTTCTGGTCACCCTGGTGTTTCTAATACCACAAAATGCATTTTTCATATTTTTAGAAACGCATGTGCGTCTGAGAAGTAACGCTTATGGAGTCGTGATTTAGTCTACATTTAAGGGTATTTCAACGTCACAGACTCTTGTTTCACTCTGTTGTATCCAAATTTGTTACAGGCTTGTAAATTAACCAAAATTAGTGTCTGGTTAAAATTAGGGTCTAAGTGAAAAATATGCCTTAGTTTTTTTTTTAAACTAGGGTCTGTTCCTTTAATTGACATCATTGTTATAATCATGATGACAGTGATTTTTATGCAAGTAATATCGTGGGTAGTTTTTTAGGTGGGTTTTTTTCTGTCGTTTTGACTATACCTGTGGTATGTAAATAATACTCTACGTTTCCGTCCATTCTCAGTTTAGTTATGAATATCAATTTAGTACTTTCGCTGTCTTGTATAAAGTACATTTAGCAACACTAATGCATTCGTGGCAAACTGGAAGAAGAAAATGTATCATGATACAAATTGCGAACAAGAGAAGCAATCAGTAATAACATTAATAAGTCGTGAACTGGTTTTAGCATCGAAAACATAATCAAGGAGCTTAAATTTCTAAAGTAAATTGCTTATTTGCAAGGCATCAGTTGACCACTCCCTGCGGCTTCTTCTCGCACCCGCCCCCCTGTATCCGGGAAATTGTCCCTGCTCAAGGAGACAGCCCCTGTTGTTTCTATTAGTCCATAAGTGATGTCATAAATACCCTTAGGTTCTCAGTCGCTGAAGCGAACAAGGCTCCCGTTGAAATGCGAGTTGTTGAAAATCAAATTAAATAGCACAATCCACTCTGGGAAGGCTTGACCTGTGGTTAGTCCTGTACGGGGCACATCCAAGTGAAATCGAGCGAGAGGAGTGCAGCGAATACATAGAAACTGTGATTACAGTCGCTTATCATCCAACTGAATTGCATTGCTTAGTCTTGTTACAGCCACACGTTAGATGAGGTACTAGATTTTAACCACTGAGTCATGAGGAACATTTAGTCATTTGTTGTGCTTATAAACAATCAGTGTCTGAGATGATTAATAATATAAAAAATCATCATCATCATCATACTTGTTCATATACCTCGACTCTGGAATGATGTCTATGGACTACATGTAGACCTTTAATTATTGATAAAAAGAAAAAGAAAGAAACGATAATAGAAGAAGAAAAAATCCTCACAAACAATACACCACCACCACCACCACCACCACTAACAACAACAACAACAACACAAAAGCAGTAACGCTAATAATAAAAATAGTTTCGAATACAAATGTGTAGCCTAGTTATGTTCGAATACTGATATTTTCATTTTCAGTAAAGAGCCAAATAACCCAAGAGGAAATATATTTATGTCAGCTTATGTTAGGATACAAATTAAATTCCATCAAACATTTTAGTAGTTTTAAAAGATACACGTAATAAATTAAATGGAACAACAATCCTTTATAAAATTTATAAGTATATTTTATATTACCCAGCAATAATGGTAAATACAAAAGTTAAAGGAACATACCCTAGTTTTTAAAAACTAAGGCATATTTTTTACTATTTGAGCCGTTTTTGATAACTGAAATCATACTTTACTTAGATTTTAATGTTTAGATTATCAATTTCCGTACATTCGAAGTGTTTTTGGTCATCCTGGTGTTTTTAATATCACAAAATGGCTTTCTCATATTTTTAAAAATGCACGTGCGTCTGAGAGGTAACAGTTATGGAGTTGGATTTTAGTATATTTTTAGAGGGTATTTCACCATTTCAAAGTCACAGACTCTTGTTTCACTCAATTGTAATTTTATCCAAATGTGTTACAGGTTTGTAGATTAACAAAACTTAGTGTTAATTTTCATGGGCTGAAACTATGGTCTGTCCCTTTACTACGTTGTGTTAAATAAGCATTTGCTGATACTTGTTTAGTTTAGGTCGGCGAAAGTTAACAGTGACATAAGAAATCGTTAACGAATTCTACCTCTAACCAGCAAACACTGGTTGGCAGAAAGTCAACTGGGTAAATATTAAAATGTACGCATCTCTGTTCAGCAAACTCTATACCGGCCTTGAACATTTCTAGACCATTTAGTCAAAGAGTCAAAGATTGACAGAATTAAGATGTTAGTTACAATTTATTATTTGTTTCAACGAGTAACGAAAACGTATAATGTAAGATCAACATTTCATGGTATTTATTATAGGTTTTTCACATTACACTGTTTAATATCCAATTGAACACACCTTCTGACAACAGCCCAGCTAATTTATAGTTATACGGTAACAAATAAATACAAAGCATTCATCCGACTCCACACTGCTGTCATTTATTTCTATCATCAAGACGAAAAAGAAAAAAGCAGAAGAAGATGGGGGTGGGGAATAAAATGAAGAGAGATAAATGAATAGGAAAACGAACATCGCCCGTACTTCCCCACACACCAATTTCTTCTTCTTCTTCTTTTTTTTTTTTTTTTTTTAATGACACCTTTTTAATTTGGAAACGATGTTTCAGTTCTACAAAGCATTCCTTCGTATTTTATCAGATGTTTTGTTTAATCTGATGTAAAATCTCCGCCATTCTGTCAGTCTGATAAAACCAGTGCGTATATTCATCTCGATTGCAATATTATGTATGGTGCAAGTATGGCTGCCAGGGGTAAGGCTGAACATATAAGCCACTCGGTTAGAAACAGCGCAAAAGAACAATTAGCATCTGCAGGAAACGACAGGTAAGAATTGATTACACTCGGGTCGTTACACAACAGCATGGGAGGAATATTTATCCCGCAATCACTGTATTCATTGTCAAGGTATGATGACTAGATAAATATCTGTATTTTTGGTCAGACTGACCAAAAATATAGGTCACGTGACATAAGCCCGACTCGACTCCAGTATTTCAGACTAGATTTTCAACAAACACACTCTTTAAATCATGTTTTAGTACAGTAATTGCAAATAAATTTTAGCTTTGTGATAATACAAAACGTGTATATTTGTTTATGAACTGGAGTTTAGAAACGCTTTTTGGATGTGACAGAAAGTAGCTAACGTCTTGCATTACTTCATACGGCAAAAGCCTTGCTAGGTTGACGATACTCGATTTACGTACACAAAAATGGAATAAATAATGATTTTCCAAATATTCCCGTAGGATTGCAGGATAAATAGGGAATAAGTGGTTACTGTCTTAAAATATCGGCGTTATCCTGCTAAGGTTAGAATGGCGAATGCAGCGAGGCTCTCTAGTCATATCTTTCCAATGCAGACAGTGATTGCTGGATAAAAGAAATAACTGGTTACTGTCTTAAGATATCGGCTTTATCCTGCGAAGGTTAGAATGGCGAATGCAGCGAGGCTCTGCCGAGCTGCATTCGCCATTCGACCTGAGCAGGATAAAGCCGATATATTAAGACAGTAACCAGTTATTCCCTATATACACAATATACAGTTTATGACATTTATCCCACAATCACTGTATACATTGGCAAAATATGATGACTGGATAAATCTCTATATTTTCGGTCACTGACCAAAAATATAGGTCACGTGACATAAGCCCGACTCGACTCAAATACTTCAGACTAGCTTTTCAATAAAAAATACTCTTGAAATCATTATTTTAAGTACAGTAAATACAAATAACTTTTAGTTTTGCAATAACAATACAAAACATGTACATGTATTTATGATTTAGAGTTTAGAAACGCTTTGCTAAGTTGACAATACTTAATTTGCGTACACACCCACACAAAAAAGAAGAAGAAAAAAAGTAAGAAAGAAGAAGATTTTCCAACTATTCCCGTAGATTGCAGGATAAAAGAAATAGCTGGTTATTGTCTTAAAGGGACATTCCCGAGTTTGCTGCATTGTAAGATGTTTCCGAGTAATAAAATATTTCTACGACTAAACTTAAATATATTTTCTTGTTTAGAATATCAGTGTTTGTATATTCAATGTGTTTCTGGTCGTCTTAATATTTGTAAGAAGCCCAAACTGGATTTTGTCTTCAAAGAATTTAGGAAATAAAATGAAGTTTAACCTAATACAAATATTAGAACGATCAGAAACACGTTTAATATACAGCCACTAATATTTTATGCAGAAAAATATATTTGATATGTAATTACAATCGTTAAGAAGTCTCTTTTAGTTGATAACATCTTACAAATTGCAGCAAACTCAGGAATGTTCCTTTAAGATATCGGCTTTATCCTGCTCAGGTCGAATGGCGAATGCAGCTCGGCAGGATAAAGCAGATATCATAAGACAGTAACCAGTTATTCCCTATTTACGTGACAAGATGGTTGATAATACACAGACACATACATTGTTTAATTTATGAACAGTCGTAGTTACTGATGACATATTTCGCTATTTTTACATTTATTTGTACTACATGCCTACAAATTATAATGTGCTGCCACTTGGCGTAGACAGATATGATACTGAATATTAGTAGATGTGCGCTTTATTCCGTACGTATGGTAAACAATCAATCAACCAACCAGTCAACCAACCAACCAACCAATCAATCAATCAATCAATCAATCAATCAATCAATTGGTCAATCAATCGGTCAATCAATTGGTCAGTCAATCAGTCAATCAATATATCAGACTGTCAGTCAGTCAGTCAATCATTCAGTCAGTCAGTCAGTCAGTCAGTCAGTCAGTGAGACGGCTAGTCAGTCAATTTAAATTTTAATTCTTTATTACCGTAAGCTCGCAATAGCTTATTGGTACAAACATAAACATATAAAATGATAAAGCCATGGCAGTGACAAATGGCTAGTGGAGAACATAAACAAACACATAGCAGCATGGAAAACAATTAAACAATTATAGAATTTCTATACTTAAAAGCATTTACCAGATACTTTCCTAGATTATGTACAATGTTTACATTTGAACAACTAAGTAGTTGTATAAACTTAAACATTGAAGGTCTAATCCAATAATAGCGTTTTATGTATCTTTTTCTTATATCTTTAAATACAGAACAATATAGTACAAAATGATATTCATCTTCTACATCACCACTATTACATAGTATACAGATTCTGTCAGACCTATTAACATTTTTAAATCTGCCAGTTTCAATTGCTAAGTTATGTGCAGACAGTCTTAGTTTAGTAATACATGCTTAATACTCAACAGGTATTGACGTAATCAAGTAGTACTGCATATTTAAATTATATACCAAATATTTATACAGTGTGGAACATTTACTAGATGTATTCTACTGGTGGAAAAGATTCTGTTTTGCTTGAGTCAGTCAGCCAACCAATCGACTGCATGTTTGAATGAATTTATGAACGAACGAACGAATGAATGAACGAACGAAAGAATGAATGAATAAACATGAACATCAATCCCCAAAAGAAACGATTCTAAATAAAAACAGCAGCAGCAGCAACAACAACTACAACAACAACAACAACAAAAATCAAGATGGCAAATGTTAATTCTGTAAATCTCTACTAGAAACGCTTATTCGTTTATTTTGGTCCTGCTCATTAATGCACACATTTTATCAAAGACTACAGGAATTGTGAAAATAAGTACTCGTATTAGGCATCTTCACTTTACATAATATTTGAAATACATGACAATCATAGGACAAATGATAGGCCTACATTAAATATTACTATACATGGGTCGAATTTACAAAGCTTGTTTTTCACTTACACACATGTAACTACATACATTTACAATGCTTAAACACCCGCGTTTAAGAAAAACAGGCTTAAAAAATTCGGCCCATATTGTTTGCAAAACAGATTATATGCAGAACGAAGCATGTACGGTTATGATTTTGTTTTTCTTGAATCCACTTATATCGTATAAATTCTCTAAGTTTGGTCAAGTTTGTTTTGTTTAACGACACTACCAGAACACATTGATTTTTTTTTTAATCATCGGTTATTGGATATCAAACATTTGGTAATTTTGACATATAGTCTCAGAGAGGAAACCCGCAACATGTTTCCATCAGTAGCAAGAGATATTTTATATGCATCATCCCACTGAGAGGATAGCACATTCCACGGCCTTTGATATACCAGTCGTGGTGCACTGGCTGGAACGAGAGATCGCCTAATGAGCCCACCGACGGGCATCGATCATAGACCGACCGTGCATGAAGCGAGCGCTTTACCATTGGGATACGTCCCGACCCTCACTACATGTAAGTTTAACATCCTGGGGGCTGTGTGGGGGGCATTTGGCCCCCTGAGAATCTCACCCTTTTTTTTTTACTCCAGAAAATAGCATACACATCTCATGGTTTAATTTGTATGGTGTTTCATTTGTTTATAAAAAGTAGTGCCCCCCCCCCCCCCCCCAAAAAAACAAAAAAACAACAACAACACAAAAAAACAAAACAAATTTGATCAGAACACGGCCCTGGAGTGTATGTTTTTTATGGTAATAGTTCTCTTATAGTTGTTCCGAATAATGTATTTCGACATGTTGTTGTTTGTTAAATGCATGTTCATTTCTTCAGTTCAAAGATTAATACCTGGTGTGACGTGTTAAGTGTTATGCTCGCCAGAGGGCGGATTCAGTAATAATAGCTGTCACATTTGTACCGTTTTATTAATTCAATAAACTAATATACTTGTTGATATCAGGCAATAATTTGCATTAAACATCGTTGAATATGCATACCAGTACAAAAGCCTTGCCAAGACAAGACAAGACAAGAATTTATTACACTCAGGCCGTTTTCTACGGCATAAGAGGACATGTTTTCAATTGTAGGACATGATTTACAGAAGCAAAAATAGTATATTTATAATATTGATAGTAGTAAAGATATAATACAATTGGACATGATTTATAGAAGCAAAAATAGTATAATTATAATATTGATAGTAGTAAAGTAAATTAGTAAATATGATATTTTTATCAATGGTATATAAATATAGCTTATGATGTAGTAAAAAATATGTTATATGTTTGCTACATATAGAGTTTGGGGTGGGTGTGTACGAAACATAACATCCATAAAACCATTTCGAGATCTTAATTATACATGGCAATGGAAGTGAGAAACATACACTGTACAAAACAATGTACCTTTTTCCTGTAATTTTTTGTTTATGATATCTGGCTATGGAAGATTGTATCATCCCTTCAACAAAGTATTCATTTTATAAGGTAATAAATTAGGAATCCCTATTTCTAACATTTATAACCAGTGCGTAAATAAAAAACAAACAAACAAACGTGGTCCTCCCCGAAACAATAATAACAATCGTAACAACAACACCATACAAAGAAAACCAAAGCTCAAACCCCACAGAAATCAATCATACGAGATTTAAAACATATTTTAGGCTAACTTCTAAATCGCCGACAATTCACAAATGGCTGCGTTAAATATTTGGATTCCTCTTTCGAAGGTTTATCGATTCAGCTGCGTCATTTCAAACTGTCCTGGAAATTACGTTTACGTGTGACTGGTGACGATAGAAATACTTTTATTGAAGATTCCCCCGGGTGTGTGTTATTATTCCTGAGAAAATGTCAAAGTTGAAATTCAACTTAATAGGCCAGAGGCGGATCTAGGGGGGGGGGGGGGGGCGGCCCAGGGGCCTGCCCCCCCCCCTAAATTTTGCAACAGTTATAATATTATTTTATATTAATTTTCATTTTTTTTTACGATCCCCTCCAAACCTTCCCCAAAGTTCCATTGGCATTCCGCCTCATGTCATTGGGCCCCCTAAATGGATTTTCTGGATCCGCCACTGTATGAGATTATATGAGAGGCTATTATGAGATTGCATCGTTTAAAATAAAAACTAAATATGTGAGCATGTAAAGTTAATTCTATAGCAGCAGTGCAAAAGTAGATAACACAACACAAGAACATTTAAAGCATAAATATGCAATCTCATCATACAGTTGGGTTTTTGTTTGCTTGTGTTTTGTTTTGTTTGATTTGGTTTGGTTTAGGATTTTGAGGTGGGGTTTTTTATACTGTGTGTGTGTGTGTATGTGTGTGTGTGTGTTTGTGTGTCAGAGAGAGAGAGAGAGAGAGAGAGAGAGAGAGAGAGAGAGAGAGAGAGAGAGAGAGAGAGAGAGAGAGAGAGAGAGAGAGAGAGAGAGAGAGAGAGAGAGAGAGAGAGAGAGAGAGAGAGAGAGAGAGAGAGAGAGAGAGAGAGAGAGAGAGAGAGAGAGAGAGAGAGAAGTCGTACTTGTAGAATGCAGAAAATTAAATTTTTTGACATGTAGTTTTCAAACTTTTACGGGGGTGCATACCCTCCGAACCCTCTAGAAACTTTACATTGCGCCCTCAATCTCAGACACCCCCACCCCCTCCCCAATGTCTACTAATTTCCGCCGTACGTGGAGAGTTAATGTTATTTTATACCACTAGAACAAGACGTCAATAGCGTGATTTATAAGGTTCCGAGTTGCCCTTAACCATACAATATTATTATTATTTTCTGTTTTAAATAAAGCAGTTCTGTTCTGAACCTCTTTTTCGCGCTTAAGAGCGAACATCGCCCAACATGTGGACAAATCAAGTGAAATATGTTCATAACTCAACTTCCTTCTTTAAAATCAATATGCTTCCGCGTTCTAACAATTTGTATTCGAAATATTAATACTTGACAAACAAAACAATGTTTGTAACTTTCTGAATGGAATTTTTCACGAGCCAAAGCATTGTAATGCTGATAAAATATTTGTTGAAAATATGTGAGAGAGAAAACAAATCACTGGCATTTGTTAAGCACTACCCTCTGACGCTAATAATATTAGTGTTAATCGCGGTTTTGAAATAGAACCATGCTGCAAAAAAAAAAAACTAATAATAATAATAATAAAAAAAAAAAAAAAAAAAAAAAAACTAAAACTAAATAAAACTAAATAAAATAAAATAAAATAAAATTAAAAATTAAAAATGAGAGAGAGAAGAAATATTAGCATTAAAATGTTGTGAGTGTACGTGCCGACTTATTTAAAACTAATGTATCAAACGTTTTAGTTTCGTCCAATAACAAAGAGCTGTCAACCCCAACATTTGCGTTTTGAGGATTGAGATTTAGCCTAAATCGGGAATCCAAGGACTTCAGTCTCGATCAGGCCCAATGTGACGCACTAGTAAGAGGTCGCAGGGTGTTATAGTCCCTCGCCGAAAAATAAACATTTGACTTTTCTTTTTCTTTTTAAAAAGATATATTTTAAGGCCCCTGGTAGCAATATACATGTATGGATTTATTCAAGGCAGTTGGATATTGTCGTTATATTATGTGTTAATGGCATTAGACGAGGACATTTAAAATGTACTAAGGTCCCGAAATGTTGCTGAATATTTTTTTGGTACATAGAAATAATTTTTAGAGACGTAAGATTCGACTTCCGATTTCGTCAACAAGTCTGTCCCATTCTCCTACAATTTAAAAAAAAAAAAAAATTGTGTACATATTTTCAGTTTGGTTTGACGTAAAAAAAGAAGAAGTAAAAAGTGCTTTAGAAATAACAAAAACAAAAAGCAAAAACCCACCAAAAACAAAACTAAACTATTTTTGTGTGCAATTTATAAAACAATCGGCTGAGAAATAAATAACTTGTAGTAAATTCCGTAGTATGAAAAAAGATGTTCCCTGTGGAAGAAGCTATAGTAAATCCACTGCTGCAGGGACGGGACATAGCCCAGTGGTAAAGCGTTCGCTTTATGCGTGGTCGGTCTAGGATCGATCCCCGTCGGTGGACCCATTGGGCTATTTCTCGTTCCAGCCAGTGCCCCACAACTGGTGTAACAAAGGCCGTGGTATATATACTATCCTATCTGTGGGATGGTGCATATAAAATATCCCTTGCTGCTAATCGAAACGAGTAGCCCATGAAATGGCGACAGTGGTTTCCTCTCTCAATATCTGTGTGGTCCTTAACCATAATTATGTCTGACGCCATATAACCGTAAATAAAATGTGTTGAGTAAAACATTAAATTTTCCTTCCACTGCTGTAATCGCAATATCCCGTGTACGCTGTAACGTGACTCCTTATTTCTTGGGTTGGCACCAGAATGGACCAATCACAGAAGGTGTTTCACAATACCTAAGAAAGCAACAGTTAAAACTTTGCAAAGTTTCATTCCGTACTGAAAAATTAAAGTGGAAGATGACGACTCGAAATAATGCACTTGCCTACGTGAGCAAATCTCCGGTAAGAAAAGGTGTCCTGTGACTGCACACGCTTAATTACTTGACACCAAATGAACAAGATGTTTAGTTACGTTGAGTCACGGTCGATTGAAATTCCAAATTTTCATAACAATGGAGTCCGGGATAATGGACACCATGCTTGGTGACGGTCATGGCATTGTTGATTTTGGTCCATGACGTAAACACCCCCGCCCACAACACACTTCTAGTTTTATAAACATTAAATATTGAACATATTTAAAATACCAAAAGTTTTTGTTCGTATTCAGGAAATTATACCCCCCCCAAATTTTTTTACCCCCCCTCCCCCCAAAAAAAACCCACCCACCCGACCACCATCACACAAAATAAAATAAAATAAAAACAAAGGTATAATATCTGCCCGGTCCCCTCCATTATTATTTTTAGTTAGGGTTGAGGGTTGGGGTTGGGGTTATGGCTGGGGTTAGGGCTAGGGTTGGAGTTAAGGTTAGGGTTAGGGGAAGGGGGACCGGGTGGATATTTTTCCAAAATAAAAATGGATGTTGGCAAATTATAGTAAGTGAACCACGAGCAAGATTTTAATGTGGAATAAATATATCCAATACAAATATTAATAGTGACTCGTATGTTATAGCTCTAAAGAAGATTGACCAAATAATATTATTTGTCCAACTAACACCATTATTTTTTTAATATTTAAGTCACCGAAACAGGACATTGCCACATTTGGTGACCTGGACACAGGCCATTTTGAGACCTGCATTTTTTTGGCACTGTTGCATATATAATTTTAAAAAATATATATATTTATGAAATTGAAATAATATTTCATATATGAAAGATATAAAGAACATTATAAGCCTACATGTAATTAAACAAAGAACCAATGGTACCGGTAACAAATGGTACACATCACAGATCCTAATCTAAAGTCAGCGACAGTCAGTTTTTGGACCCTTGTTTTGGCTTCGTACACAATAAATATAACACAACCAATGATAAATTTTTGATGTATAGTTGACAAAAGGTACTTTTTATTTCTTTCATCTTTTAAAACTAACTTAATATTTTGTGCAGAATTATGAAAAATAAAAACATACCGACCTGTAAACAGTGTTATCTGCTTATAGAATTTTAACAGGAGACAAGGTTAGTAGACCAGTTCTTATTTTAATATTGTAATAAGATACCAGTACCTAATTTTGAATTTGAATGATGTCAGTATTCCAATGACGTCACTTTGCATCTCCTTACAATAACCATAAACCAAGTACAAGATGTTTCCGTTTTTAGAACGCTGGAAAAATTCCAATGCTAAATTGGTATTGAATTTTGTTTGTTTGCACATTACTAATGCACCTGAATGTGTTTCAAGAAAATCTTGTGATTAATAAATCGACCCCTGTATTTGCCCATGTCAATCGGCATTGCAGTGGAGTTCTTCATTCTCCACGGCACTTTTTTCTGCTGTGGACTATATTAGAATTTTTTTGCCGTGGACGTTATCTTAATTGTAGGGGTTGAAATTTTTTACCTTTTACGAAATATGGATTTCAAATGAAATTATATTTGTGTATGAAGCCAAAACAAGGTTGCGAAGAGTGACTGTCGTCGACCTTAGAATAGTAAAAGTAGAACTACTAGAAATGATTTCTCCCATCCCAGGAGAAACTCAGAAAGTGGAGAAGTTTGACAAAAGTTAGTGGAATATTTCATAATATTATTTCTCTACCACTGGCAAGATGTTTCTGAGTAACTGAGCCCTTTAATAACAAAGATGACATATTAAACACATTTTCCTGTTTAAATAATCAATGTCTGTATTAGGGGTGTAACGATATACTCGAATATTCGGTGCACTGAACAGCGATCTGTATCGTAGTTGCATTCGTATTCGTCACTAGCTGAACCGAATACACGAATACTTATATATAATGTTTACTGTATAATTTATGTTTCTAATTCATACTAACCAAAACGCAATAACGATTCGATCGTTTTTATTGTCCTTTTTTATATTAGGTCAACCGCATAGTCAGACTCACAGACCGATCCTTTTTTTTTTTGTATTCCATATGTTGAACTGGTACTCTACATTCAGCTTGACTGCACTTCTGTCATTTGAACACTGTATGACGTCGCATAGTCTCGTTCAACCAGCCTAATACGAGACACGGGCGAGTGTAGTTCGTTAATTTATGCATTCTACGTAGTGCAACGTCAATAATGTTGAACCAATATTCTAACGTTTAAATGGCAGCTCAAAGCAAAATATATTTGTATAATTCTTAACGAGAAATGGCATATTAGCAATTCAAATATGGATATAAATTGATTAATACTAGATACCAAAAACCAAAATGGCCTTAAAAATATCACTAATCAGGTTTTACTTTAAAAATAAATACTTTTTTTCCTTTCAGCAAAGCCTTTGTACTTGTGTAATGTGTATTCATGGATGTGAATACATATTCATATTCGTCACCTCATATTCGTGGTATGTATCGTATTTGCCACCATGTGTATTCGTCACACCCCTAGTCTGTATATTCTTGGTTTTTAGTCAGAAATGTTTAAATTGTAGCTGTGGGCTTCATTTTATTTTTAAAAATATGTTTTATACTCCTGTCTCCTGAATATTTCCGAAGCACAACTCCAAACCATTCAAAATAATTACATAATTTTAACTTAGTACATATATTTATGGATGTACATGTATATGGGCTCAAATATAACAGGTAATATTGCTACTACAAGGGTGCAGATATTAAACATATTTAACTAGCCCGCCAGACCAAAACCAACTAAATTTTACTAGCCCACCAGGATTTCTACTAGTTTGCCAGTCTATATATAAAACAATATATTATTAACAATATTATAATAAACACTGTCTTCACTTCAAATTAAATATAGATAAAATGACAGAACATTTTTAATAACACTTGGTAAGATCAATATCACGAGTCAAACAATCAAAAAGACAGACAGACCGTCGGGCTGGTAGTTTCATTTTTTAAATCTGTAGGAATTTTTACTTGCATTTGGTGAGCGGGTGAGTACTTTCTGCATCCCTGTACTATGACCACTGATTGGTTGGTTTAAACATGATGATGTTTGGTTGGTTACAAAAATTAGGACGACCTTGATTTTTTTTGATTTTTTAAAATTTGATTAGGTTCAAAATATTGACATGGCAACTGAACTTCTCACTACTGTTAATGACTAAACTGACTTTTGGTGAACAAAAAAAAGATCTACATTTTGATGGCTAGTGAGCGGGGCTTACACTAGAATATTTTGGGGTTTGGCCAATTTTCAACTATGGGATTGTTGAGTATTTCCTTGAAAATTATTAAAATTTGGTTAATTTAAGTAATATTTTATCAGCCAAAGATTAAATGTTGTAGCCACTTTGTATAAAAATTAGCAATTGGCTAAATTGGCAATGAACAGAGTGAGCCCTGAGAGAGTCCAACGGAAAGTTCAGTGTTAACTGGCAACAAGAAATTAGACCTTAGTGTTTAAATAATAAATCATGTGATTGCAATCCACCAGTCTTTAAAGCAGGCAATATAGTCTTCATCTATGTAAAGATCAATAGATGGTTTATCTTATTTGTTAATATCATTAATGATGGGTCCCCAGTGTT
This sequence comes from Gigantopelta aegis, assembly GCF_016097555.1. Lineage (NCBI taxonomy): Eukaryota > Metazoa > Mollusca > Gastropoda > Neomphalida > Peltospiridae > Gigantopelta > Gigantopelta aegis. The sequence continues at coordinate 65,588,033 of NC_054704.1, forward strand.
TCCCTAGGGAAGGGTTGAAGTTTACTATAGTTATATTGAAAAATGCATTTAAACTGTCATTTCTTTGATTTCTTCTCCAAAACTACAAATGTATGACAAATTCCAAGTAAGAATCTTTCTTGACATGTGGAGAACCAAATTTGTGGATTTGGTAATTCTAACCCCCAGGGTCCTGAAAAGAAAGGAAATAAAAGAGGAAAATTAAGTTTAAAAATTTGGTTAAAATTTCCACCACCGAGGATGTACTTTTTCTTTCCCACATTCATGGCTGGGTCCTTTTCTCGAGTGATTAACTTAAATTATGGAGAGTCATTTAATATAATGCCATACTGATACCAATTACCATATAATTTAACAAGCTAAGGGGAGCTAAGCCTAAAATACTCTCATTGAACTTGTTTAAAGGAGGGGACAATTAAGGCATTTGGCCTGGTATGCATATTGAACGACATATAATGCACATTATTGCTTAATATCAACAAGTATAATCGTATAGTTAATTAATAAAATGGTTAAATGTGACGTCTGTTATATATAATGGGTGCAGCCATTTTGTACCATCCCAGTGAATCCCATCGCCCTCTGGCGAGCTGGTAGTTACGTAATCTCTAACATGTCACATCAGGAATTAGTCTTCGAACTGAAGAAACAAAACATACCTGATTTTTGCAGATACATCGCAATGTTCTGTAATTATATCCATCCTACTAAGCCAGCACCAATTATATATTATCTTTCAATACAAAATAAACCACCATTGTCAAAGTGTTGAAATAACTGTATTATGGTTCGTACATAAATTAACCCACGTACTGAAACAATAATCGGAGTGTTTTCTTCGTTAATTGGTCTTTTCTTTCCGTGGCCTTTCTGTGGTTCCTGATTGGCAGGTATATATTCAGACGGTCCCCAGACACTGTGTCTAGACACACTAAAAAGACGTGCCTCTTTTATGAAGATCACAGGGTATTCTGTGATAACAGTACGGATACACCTCAAATCGTAATGGACATTACCAACCGCCCTGCTTTATTACTGTAAGTAATTCTGTAAAACCCTTGATTAAGTAGACTTTCTCATCTAAAATCACAAAACTGACCAATTACGTCATCCAAAAGAAAAGTATCACTTGGGTATTGTGAGTGGTAGTTTTTGCTCGAACGTGCCCTACCAATAGGCCTAATAGTATGCATTTTTCCTTTGGATTTTTTAAAAAAGAAAAATACTACAACTTCATTTCGTTCTATTGATGTAACCTGAAATATATTTAGTTAAATAGTTTATTATACTATCAAGTCATTTATGTTGTTTTACAAGTCAGGTTGATGAAAGCGAAGCGCCTTATCATAAATTAGAGCATTTGTTTACACTGTGCATAGAGAAGATGGATGGAGCTGACGTCACTTCGCCCCAAGCTATACCACTGGACGTAACAAAAACGAAACAAAATGGCTGCCCCCAGTTGCAGAAATAATCATGTTTTTTTATTAACTCTAAAATTACGCGTTTTTCATTTGTTAAAGTGTCAGTATGTGTTGGTGGTCCAGATATGCATCTTTCCAACACATGACGCTCTTGTTTGAGTTGACCCTACCTTTAAGGGGAATAATGGAAAGTGAGAGTGATAGCTCCCTTTAACTGGCACAATCTGTTGATCAAAGTTGTGAATATCATTAATGTTGGGTACCCTGTTTGTGCCTGGGGAGGGCTGAAGTTGACTAAAGTTGTATAAAGAAATGCATTTAAACTAATTTCTACTAGAGTATTTCCAGCTACATTTCATGGGAAGCTTCCTTGAATCCATGTTAAAGAAAATCATGAATTTGATCATTGTGACCTCCCTGGAAAACGGGTGTTGTTCACTCCCTCAGTCTGGTAGGTGGGGTCAACAATTTAGTCAGGTGACCAGTTAGGCCAAACAAAATAAATTTCTGGTCTTTGGTCAGTGTGTGCATAAATTTTGTTAATTTAAAAAAAATAAAAATTCCTGCAAAATTCCTGTAAATTTTTTATGGGATTTTCTTGCTATAAATGTATGATGTAAAACTGCATTTAGAGCCAAAATGCCATCGTGCATGAACTAGGATATGCATTCTGATTTCAATTTAAATATGCCCCAAATTCGTTATCAAATATACCCACCTTTTCTGTGCAATTCATGATTTAAAAAACCCACAAGAAAATGAAAAGAAAAAAAAAGAATCTGCATTGCTGCATTATTTCTGGAACTTTGGTCTGACCAGAGACCAACTTCTTTTTTTTGCCTTAGGCCCATTAGCCTCTTGTAATTGGTGTTTTTCTTTTGGATTTTCTTGCGAGTTTTAAAATGTATGTGTACCATAAATAAATATGTAGGCAACAGCCACATTAGCTAAAACTTGCAATTTATATGTTTATAAATAATTACAGGTAATTAGTATACATAAAGGTTAACACTACTTACACTAGGTAAATTCTGATATTTTACTTTTATTTTATTTCTTTTTATAATTGTAGATTAATAGAATCTATCACCGTTGATTTTTTTGTCAGGGCCGAGGTTTACCGATGCCCTTACAAACACATATTGTCCCAAGGGTTGGAATTGCCTTATCTATACCTCACAACGGTTGTTTATTGTTTTTCTTGCCCATTTAATTACAGTAACAAAACATTAATTTTGTAAGCTACGTACGTTTTGTTTATTTTTGAACGAATTGTAAACATTTCACTTACAAAAACAATGAAACTCATTTAATCATATGTTGAAAAATATAGTCCAACTTATGCAACAACATAAATATGCAACAACTTAACAATAATTATAAAGTTGAAAATATTAATTTGTTTAAATATTTTTAAAACGGTGATACAACGTGAAATGGCAAACAAAATTTTGAAAACCACGAGTTATGACATCAATCGTTGTAAAACGAGTTATGATGTCATGCATATGTAGAAATCGTCTAGCCCTCGGGTCAGACAGATTTATCTAGCCCTAGGGTCAGACAGATTTATCTAGCCCTAGGGTCAGACAGATTTTTCTAGCATCGTGCAAAAGCTGGATAACCCTGTCCAGTGGGCAAGAAATATACTCTTCAAAAGAAGAAACGCAAAACCACATTGTCGTAACATTTGGAGAATTGATTTAATTATTGAATGGTGAGTCCGATAATTACCAAATGTTGCAGGATTGTTCACAATTCACTCTAGTCCATTGTGAGTAAGTGATAGGACACACCACCAAGGTCAAGGTCATCTGGAGTCAATACCGGGTGTGGCCTCCACGTGTGTTGACAACTGCCTGGCACCGTCTGCCCATTGAAGCAACCAGAGTACGGATGACGTCCCGGGGGATGGTGGCCCACTCGGCCTGCAAGGCTGCTGCCAGCTCGGGCAGGGTCTGGGGCTGTGGTTGTCGCTGTCGGAGGCGTCGGTCCAACTCGTCCCATAGATGCTCAATTGGGTTCAAATCCGGTGATATCGATGGCCAAGGAAGGACATTAATGTTGTTGTTCTGTAGGAAAGCCGTTGTGAGACGTGCTGTGTGAGGCCTGGCGTTGTCATGTTGGAACACTGCGTTGGCGTTGGCCATAACTGGAACGATGTGTGGCCGGAGGATCTGGTCAATGTAGCCCTGTGCATTCAGGTTGCCCTGCACGTGGACCAGGTCAGTTCTGCCAGTGTGTGAGATGGCTGCCCACACCATGACACTACCCCCGCCGAATCTGTCCACTTCCTGCACGCAGTTTGCCGCATAACGTTCACCACGACGCCTATACACGCGACATCTTCCATCATGACGTCGGAGCAGAAATCGGGACTCGTCACTGAACCACACCTGTCTCCATCGCAGTTGAGGCCATTGTCGATGAATCTGGCACCACTGCAGTCGGAGTCGACGGTGTTGTGGTGTTAAGATGACACCTCGAACTGGACGTCTGGCACGAATTCCTACCTCACGTAGGCGGTTCCGTACGGTCTGGTCGGATATCCTGCGCAAACCTGGTATTGCTGCGGCTGTGGAGTTGGCAGTAGTCAATCGTTCCCGAAGGTGGCGTACCCGGATGTAGCGGTCCTGCCCGGGGGTAGTGACCCGTGGTCGACCGGATCTAGGGAGGTCACGTGTTGATCCATGTTGCTGGTAACGGTCCCACAGTCTGGAGATGGTGCTTGGGGACACATGGAATGCCCTGGCAACGGCCGTTCTGGATTCGCCTGCGTCTAGTCGGCCGATGGCATTGTTTCTCTGCGGTTCACTGAGACGTGGGATGTCCTGGATTGTCAACTGTCGGCCAGATACAGAGGCCAGGCAAGCGAACACCCTGCACTTTTATACTGTCGGTGTTCATGTTGTACGTGCAGACAACGCACGTGCAGTGGTGACATGGTTTGCACGTGGCTGCGTTTTTGCGAATATTCACATTTTGGAACTTTATTGTACAGTAGCTGCGTTTTATCGAATGTAACCGTGGGAATGTGTTTGGGACATGCAATGACCTTATATTCACAAAGCATAAACCGGTAGGAAACAAAAAATCGGAGTTATTACCCATTTGTACCCTTTTGCGTTTCTTTTTTTGAAGAGTATATGTTATATATTTCATAAAGGGAGTGTACTCCTTTTTTCATCCATGTAGCTTGTCACCAAAATCATCAAGAGTTATCTTTCATGCAGAACAAATGTGTTTTATATTTTGTTTTTCAACATTCATTTAGATCTTTATTTTCAATGATTTATCATACTATTTAAATGCCATTTAACAGCTATATGGAGGATAATAAACAGTTAACAGTTTTATGTTCTGAGTATAATTATTTTCACCAGTTTGTATTCTATTTATTTGCATCAGCTATTTGTTTTTCTGAAGGCGTTTCTCCCCTCTACAACAATATCCATGCCTGTACACATACCTGTATATATAGAAACAATGTGAACCACTTTATATATACTTTTTATTTTATTTTATTCTGTTCAAAAATATGTAATGAATTATATTAAAATAATATTTTATTAGAAATTTAACAACACAAAATGAGGGTGCTTAATTTAGTACTGACAAAATCATTGGTTTGTACCAATGCATAATAATTTTTCAGTGATAACTTGATTGTGATTTTTGTTTCCCTAGTTATGAGTGATGGCTGGAGTAATAATATTGTTTTATATAATTATTAATTAAACACATTTGAGGATAAGTTAAAATTGCATAGCATAGTGAAATTTGTGACTGTTGTACATTGATAAATTCCCACAAAAAATACAAACAGCACAACTTACTGAGTTAAAAATACACCTAAATCGGATTCAACCATCCTTTTCATGACCTGGTTTATGTAATGATGTCCCATTTGATGTTTCAGTGATTCATTATAATCTAAAATTGATTGGTTGAGGTCTGCTGACGTGATCAATTATAAAAATCCATAATTGATTGTGTGGAAAAGTGTCAACGGTAATTGTTCCATCAATTTAGATGATGAAACTGATGTAATTATGTTGCACAGGGTTGAAAATTAACATGAAAACCATGGTTGCTAGCAGGGCCAGTTGAAGAACATTTTTATTGGCTCTTCCCAAATTCAACTAGCCCAACACTTATCTCATTGAAATTCAACGGCACAGCCAAAATCGAAATTAGAATGTTCTTTGTTGAATAATAACCATGTGGTCACCATGTAATAGTCCGTTTGCTTCAAAAGGAAACTGATGAATTAGCATCTAACTTCATAATGAATAAAGTCTAAATTCATATAAAAACATGTTCTTAAGTTTTAAATCCATACCAACTCAAATAACATGTTTTGAAAATAGAAATATGGTATAAATAAACATGTTTCCTTACAAATTACCATTAAATTATGCAGATTAAATCTTGTTTTTAATACTGGGGTGAAGACAAAATGCTAGAACAGCCAAGATATGCAGCTTGACTTGCATTGTCTCTGAAGTAAAAAAAAAAAAAATGCAGCACAAAGAAAATAAAGGTAGAACTTCGTGTGCTGTGTTATATAAAAACTAGCCTGGGTGGCAGTCCTCTGGCAGTGCAGGAGGGATGAAATGGCGATGCAAGAGAGGGTAAAATCTCCTGTAAAGGATTTCCTTGGGAGTGGCTGTCCTACAGTACAGATGAAGCACACACACCTGTGCATTTAATTTGGATATTGTAAATGCTACAGTAGAAGGCTACAAATAAAATAAATATATTTAAAAAAAATAAAGCTGTAAACCCCCCCCCCCCCCAATTTTTTCAAAAATATACGATGTACTTTGTTATTTTATTACAAAACATAAGAAACGTACTTATTGTTTATTACAGTAATATTTGGATTGTTATGTCATCATGTAAGTCTTGGTGACAAGACTTTAGATCTGATCTGTTCTTATTTCATGTAAATCGCTTTAAACTTAAAACAATACAGACGATGACAATCAATTAATTGACCTTGGGTATAAGCCCTGTAGAAAAACTAATGGAAAATTTCATTGTTATTTTTACCGACGATGACCATCAATTAATTGACCTTGGGTATAAGCCCTGTAGAAAAACTAATGGAAAATTTCATTGTTATTTTTATATGCGTGCATGCACTCACTTTAGTGTGAGTTAAAACTACAAAATAGAATTTGATTTTGTTCCAGAATAATGTTAGCTAATTAAATATGATTACTTTTTACCATAAGATTGAATAACAATTGTCAAATAGTAGCTCCACTAGATAATGATGGCATATTTTGTCTGTTCCAATAAACCAACGACTTCTAGATTAAAAATAATACACGCAGTGTCTGCAATACATTTTGAGTTCTATTTTTAGAAAGACCCGGCCCATAATCACAGAAGCTGAGTCTGGCGCTGTCAAAATATAGAGCATGTTTTATGTCTTCTGTTGCCAGATCTATAGTTTGCGCCAACACAGAAATGGTGTGTTTTGTCACATACGAATCAGTTTCACTGTCTTTATTTTTCAGCTGGTACCATACTTGCCAGACACTAAAATTGATGGTTGTCCAATGGACTATACCTTTGTAAAATTCTTAGTTGCCCTTAGCCAATAAAGGTCACGACTCGGACTGCTAATTTTCAACCCTAGTTGCAGTTGATACTTGTATTCAGGTGCATATAAAGTAAAAAGATAAAATTAAAGTTAAAATTAGCCATCTGTAGAGCCTAGATCCCAGTGAACAATTATCTATGTCTGTTAGTAGTATCATACATCTTTGACCTAATTTACAAAGCCTATTTTTGACTTACACACATATAACTACACTGGCATAGTAGTATACGCATACGCATACGCATACACATACACATACACATACACATACACATACACATACACACACATATATATATATATATATATATATATATATATATATATATATATATATATATATATATATATATATATACCGGTATATATGTGTGTGTCCCCACTTTTTGTCACCTTCCTCCACCACTGAGCTACATAAATTTCCAATGCTTAAACACCTGCGGTTAAGAAAAATAGGCTTTGTACATTCAGCCACATGTGTTTGCTTTAAGTTACAGGTCCCTGGAGACGTCTTAACTGCTTCTGCTGCCCTCTAGATGGCCACCAACAATGGATGGTCATACTAAGTACCTTATGTTTTTGTTCCTACAGTACCTGAATATATATTTCATAGAAATCTTCTTTTTCTTAAACCAGTTTAAAAATATTTTTCTGTGGGTTTTTTTCAGACCAGTTTCCCTGGCTATAAACCAACAGCGGACCAAGCAGAAAGTAGTGACTGTGTTTGTGAGCGACCCGTCAGAACGATTCTGTGTCGATCATGTGGCTACATCTTCCCTGGGCGCCTCCGTGTCTGCTGCCCAGTCCACCAGACCACAATCCACTTAATGGACATAAACTGCTGCCCTAACTGTAGGGCTGTCCACCTCAAGGAGTTCAAGAGTGCAAACGTTGGAAAGAAAAATACCAGTAACTGAATAAGTCTGGATTAAAAAAAAAAAAAAACGAATTGAAAAAAAAAGAGAGTAAAATCCTCATTATGTGAGGATGCAAATACAGTATGCATCCGACATCTACACAGTATTCTTCTGGCAGGCTGGATGTTTTTTTGTTTTGACTGGCTTGCCTTTCCACTGCATGTACCTTTTTTGTTTTGATGATGAATATATTCCAGGGAACATGTGCATCTTGCGATATATTAATAGACATTCCAAAGAAAGCAGCAGATATACCAGGTTTGGTGCTAATGAAACTTTTTATTAGAGTCTAGACTCAAGACTCTATTAATAGAGTCTGAGACTCTAATGCCGTAGCAACACCATACAAATTGTTGTGGCCGACTTTATTAGAGATTGAGCCTAGACTCTAAACGTTTTTTAAGCATGGGACCCAGAGCTATAAAATCCTGTTTTTATCTTATTTTAGTTATAGGTATATAGTATATAGTATCCAATAAATAACTGTCATATTCTGAATGATGATCAAGATATTTGTTTATACACGTATGTCAGTGTGATTGTTTATGCAAATGTTTTGCGCAGTGTTTGTTGTGTTTATGTTTGGATTTTATAAATTATACATGTATTAACAAACTAACACATCAGGGCTCGAACTTAATGATGGCTCCGACAGCAATTGCCATCGTTTAGATCTAGATTGCCGTAGGTGTACATTATCTGCCAGTATTTAACATTTGCACATTTGAAATATGTTTACAGAGAGCAAAATAACCTTTTAGTTATGTATATTTGTTGCAAAAGTCACTTTAAAAAAAATTGCTTTAGGCAGGCTCATAATTGCTATCGCTGGGCCGTTTCGCGCATGGCAGTTATTTTTAAAATTGCTGTCCGACACAAATTCTTAAGTTCGAGTCCTGATACACACACCTTGAATGCTGAATGGTATAGAGAGCATGAATAAGAAGAGGTACGTGGAATAATGAATGTTACACATGTATATCAAAATAACTGTTCTCCGAACTAATTATGTGAGTGCGAAAGGGAGGAATTCCAACTTTGTGACAAGTTTTCTTTATTCAAATTATGGCACCTTTGAAGATATGTTTGTTTTGTTTAATGACACCACTAGAGTACATTGATTTATTAATCATCGACTATTGGAAGACAAATATTTGGTAATTCTGACATGTTTTCAGAGAGGAAACCTGCCACATTTTTCCATTAGTAGCAAGGGATCTCTTATCTGCACCATTCTACAAACAGGATAGCACATCCCATGGCCTTTGATATAACAATCATGACGCACTGGCTGGAACAAAAAATAGCAAATAGGCCCACTGCTGGGGATTGATCCTAAACCTACTATTCGCCAGGAGAGTGCTTTACTAGTGGGCTATATTCTGCCTCAGCATAATTTAAGAAAAATATTTAACTTAAACGGCCAAAATATATTGCCTTGAATTATTTTTGGTATATTGACTAATAATATTCTTTACACATTCCCTTACAACTTCATTAGCTAGATATCATGTGTCATCGGTGTGACATACATGTGACTTTTCAGACATGATGACAAATTGACATACATGTGCTTACAGTTTGTCATGTCAATGTTTTTCTTTTCATACTTTGAAGTTATGTTAGCAAAATTTGCTGTGGTAAATGTGTGGACGATTCTTTCATGGCATATTTTGTTAATTGCCAGGGTTGTGTATCTTAATGAATACCCCCCCCCCCCGCCAAAACAACAACAACCCAACCAAAAAACCCAAACCCCATGCATGTAAATAAGGCATATGCAAATGTACACCAGTTAAAGGGACACGCCCTAGTTGTTAACCATTACGCCATTGTTTTGTGCTATTAAACCCATTTTTTCACAAATAAAATTGCACTTTACTTACCGTTTATTATTTAGAATATACATTTCCATTCACCTGAAGTGTTTTTTGATAATCCTGGTGTTTGTAATGCCACAAAATGCATTTTTCGTATTTCATAAAAAGCCACGGCCTCAGAAAAAAACGTTGAGCAGACAAGGTCTAATCTATTTTCAGAGAGGATATTCCCATTTCAATGTCACAGATGTTGGTATACCACATGACCGTTATCATTTTGGTTTGGTTTGTTTTCTCGTGCACGGTTTGTGCAATCAAATTCCGATTTGTTGTCGTTTGCTTGTTCATTTGTGAGATTTTTCTTCACAGTTCGTGAACATTTTCATTAACAATAAAGTTCAGACAAGTAAGTATCTCAATACAAAACATTACAAACCCTTAAAACCAATAATTTTGCTAAGTCTTACGATACCTGGAGAGGGGATACAACCAGAACAGAACAGTTGGAACATGTCCTGGAGAGGTGAAAGGAATGCACCCCAAGTCTGCAAAATTTGTCGTGACATAGGCATTGTTGTGCTTCGAGTGACATCTACCGGTGACATCAGAATACTAACTTTCAAAATTATTTCAAGCAATTGGGACATGGGGATTCCATGGTATTTATCGATATAAAACCTGCTTTTTCACTCAATTTGATAAAAAAGTTATCTAAGTGTGTTACAGGTTTGTAGATTAACCAAATTATAATTTATTTTTGCTGGATGGAACTAGGGCGTGCGGCTTTAAGAAAACAAAGTGGAATAATTTTAATTTAAATATTAAAATATATTGGATTTAGTAGTTGACTGTGGGCTCAATGGGCTATCTCGTTCCAGCCAGTTCACCATGACTGGTATATCAAAGGCCATGGTATGTGTTGTCCTGTCTGTGTGATGGTGCATATAAAAGATCCCCTGCTACTAATGGACAAATGTGTTGAGTTTCCTCTCTTAAGACTACATGTATATGTCAAAATGTTTGACATCCAGTAGCCAATGATTAATAAATCAACGTGCTCTAGTTGTGTTGTTAAACAAAACAAATGTTTTAACAGCAGTTGAATTCCAGTACAGTCCATTTCAGTTTTCTTAATACTGTTCATGATCATCTGTAAGCTTAAATGAATAACACTGTATTTGAGAATATAATTCATGTTTGTAAAAGTTTGCGCAAATATTAAGCTGTGTCGATGTGTACGTATCCATATGAGTGATTGTACATGTATGTGTATGTGTGTGTGTTAGCGTGGAACAAAAAAATTCTTCAATGTGTAAAATGTCATTCCAGTACATGAGAGATTGTGTGACAAATTCAGACCTGTTAAATAGAAACTAGTGTTTGTAATCTATATGCATTCCTTTACATACAAACACGGACAGAATAAATAAAACTAGTGTTTGTAATCTATATGCATTACCACATTATTTTTGCATTTACCATAGTTTGACACCCAGTAGCCGATGTATTTTTAATGCCTGGGTGTCATTAAACATCTATTATATTCTATTCTATATGCATTCCTTTACATACAGATGCAGACACGTGAAATAAAACTAGTGTTTGTAATCTAGATGCATTTCTTTACATACATATGCAGACACATTAAATAAAACTAGTGTTTGTAATCTAGATGCATTTCTTTACATACATATGCAGACACATTAAATAAAACTAGTGTTTGTAATCTATATGCATTCCTTTACATACAAAGGCAGACATATTAAATAAAACTAGTGCTTGTAATCTATATGCATTCCTTTACATACAAAGGCAGACACGTTAAATAAAACTAGTGTTTGTAATCTATATGCATTCCTTTACATACAAAGGCAGACACATTAAATAAAACTAGTGCTTGTAATCTATATGCATTCCTTTACATACAAATTCAGACACATTAAATAAAACTAGTGTTTGTAATCTATTTGTATTGCTTTACATACAAAGGCAGACACATTAAATACAACTAGTGCCTGTAATCTACATGTATATGCATTCCTTTACATACAAGTCCATACACTGTATGCATTTAAATTTATACATTAGCAACCTTGTATGCTCAAGGATACCTGGAGATATAGCTTTAATCTGTACATTCACATTATATCGTTTATGTATTGATACTACTGGTAAAAGAAAACATTTAAAATAGGATGGTAAAACAAAATTTAGCAAAATTGTTAACAGCATAATGGAAAATATTTTGTGAAACTAGATTTTTAAGTTTTAAGGTGTACTGTCACTTTGTAATACTAGTTTCTAGTGATATTTGATCAGTGTTATTGTGCACTGTCAGATCCTTTTTATATACCCGTCTTTGACGGGTCGTATTATAGTATGGAGCTGTCCGTTTTGTCTGTAAATGTTTCATTTCCGGAGCATATCTTCCTTATCAATTCATATAGTATCATCAAACCTTGCATGCAAGTACAACTTGGGATGGCGGTGTGTCACATGCTATAACTAGGTCACTGTGACCTACTTTTAACGCATTACAGCACATTAAAGGAAATTTTTGTCGGCCATATCTTCCTTATCATTTCATATAGAATCATCAAACCTTGCATACAAGTACAACTTGGTATGGTGATGTGTCACATACTATAATTAGGTCACCTTGACCTACTTTTCATGCATTAGTGTAGATTAATGGAAATCCGCTTATACCTTGTCAATTCATATAGGGTCATGAAAACTTGCATGCATGTAAATTAAAGGAAATTGTCGTCAGTGTCATATCAGAGAGAGAGAGAGAGAGAGAGAGAGAGAGAGAGAGAGAGAGAGAGAGAGAGAGAGAGAGAGAGAGAGAGAGAGAGAGAGAGAGAGAGAGAGAGAGAGATTTATATTCAGGGAATATTACTTAAGTACTCTTATTTTTGTATTTGACATTTTTGTAGATTGTGTGCACTTGTGTTATTGAAAGTGTACATAGTAATATTTGAACCGAGTGCTGTTTTTTTTGTATTGTTGTGAACTCATTGGATGTATACATTTATATTTGATTTATCGAAAAACTAACAAATGTTTTTTAATTCAATAGCCTGATGTTCTTATATTATGTTGATATCCAAATCTTACTCTCTTTTTTTTTAAACTTCACTATCATAGTTTTGTAGCATTGTTTGTTTTACTTTACTATTGGATTAATTTTTATTTGTTTATTAATTAAAGACATAAATGTTTTATATCAGTCACTAAAAACATGATAAATCAGCGAGTAGACGAAGGAAAATGGGACACTTGACGAAAGCACTGGAGGACGTTATACTGACAGAAAGAAAAAAAGATCACATCAGTAATAAAAGTAAAGATTAACTGCAACTAAAACCTTCATCCATAGTGTGAGGAAGTTATCAATGCTATTAATAATTAATCAGTCCCGTCTTCGCTGCTTGTGCTGTCTGTCCAGGAAAGTGGGTTAATGGTTAGTGAGAGACACCCACCCAACTCGCTCTGGATGGAAGCTGGTACTGAGAGTGCGAACTCAGTACCTACCAGCCTTAAGTTTGATGGCTTAACTACAGCACCACCGAGGCCGTTGTTAAACGAGTCTAGAAATAGTAGTTGCATTGCAAATGATATGGTATTGTGTGGTATTTGACATAACCTTTAAGGTGGGGTATGTTATTAGTCGTAGGATCAACTCCAATCCCAACCCCTATGTGAATTAAATTTTTTCTACTGGAATATATCAAAGGCTGTGGTATGTGCTCTCCTGTCTGTGGGATGGCGCCTATAAAAAATCCATTGCTACTAATGGAAAAATGTAGTGGGTTTCATCTCTGTGACTGTCAAAATAACCATATTGTTTCACATCCAATGGCCGATGATGATTAAATCAGTGTGCTCTCGTGGTGTCGTTAAACAAAACAAACTTCTTCCTTTCTGAAGGAAAGTCCATATTCATTATCCCATGCTGCTGTTCAGTACGAGTAGCCTGTGTGTGGATTTCGTCTCTCCCTATCTAGACCGAACATTGCAGAAACATTGTTAAACATCAGATACCTCTCATTGAATATGTTCTGCAGTCTTGTTAAGCAAACATCCCAGATTACTGGCAGTTGCATTGTTCAGTAATAATAACAACAACCATATTTATTTCAATTCGTTCAGTTGGTAATTTAGAAAATGTCGGTAGTTTTGTTACATTATAAAATGTGATTTTCTTTGCTTGCTTTTATTGCAAATTGAAAATCAGTCTAGTCATATTTAGATATTTTACCAAGTCAAGTTAGTGTTTTTTTTGTTTCTTGTTTATTTTTTTAGTTATTATTTTTTGTTTTTGGTAATAAAACACTATTGTTGTTAATACAGCTATCGTTTTAGTTTTCTTTATGCTACTAAAATTTAACTGTACTAGAATACCTGAGCTTAGATCTCTTTTGTACACCTGTATCATCCATACCATTAGTATATTTTGATTGTTAGTAATGGATTCTTTGGCATGCTGTTGCGTCAAAACACGACAGGGAAATCAGTTAATGAACTGGACAATTATTTTTCATACCTGTATCTACGAATCCATTTAACAGCAATAATGAAAAGTGTTCCTGGGTGTCTTTAAAGCGACATTATTCGAAGTATTTAAGGTAATAGCCATATTCATGACGGTGAAATATTAATGTTTATGATACTCATACGTATATATTGTTACATTAGTTAATTATCAATCAGTTTGGTTTCTGGCAAGAGCATCCCATTAAAGTATTAATTACTAAGGACAGCAACATCCCCTGGTTAATTCCTACATGTATGTCTAGTGTTTATAGTAGCGCAAACTGGAGTTACCTCATTTTAATACTTAATAAATGTCGAAATTACTGAATTATTACAAAGTAAAATCCAATATGAGGTACTGCAAATAATAATGCTGCTCTGACACAGGCTCACATGAACACATTATATATACCCCCCCCCCCCGAAATCCTCAAATGATATTCAGTATACATGCACCGGTTAGCGCTAAGTTTTTTTTGGGGGGCGTGCTTTTTAATTGTGGAAGAGCTTAAAAGCTCTCAATATTTTAAAAGTTGGCAATACGGAATGGGGAGCAGACCGCAAGGTTATGCTCCGTTTGTATTGATCTCTTTGCGAGGTCAAAACTTGATTATGGATGCATTGTATATGGGTCGGCACGCACGTCTTACTTGCAGATGCTAGATCCTATACACAACCAGGGACTTAGGCTTTGTCTTGGTGCATTTAGAACATCTCCTGTAGAGAGCTTGTATGTTGATGCACACAACCTTGTTTGGGTGTTAGACGTGCAAAGCTTTCTCTGCAGTATGCCACCAAGATTAAATCATCATCAAAACATCCTACACATTCAGCTTCTTTTTTTGTCGCTTTCCGACATGGATTTAACTGACACTTTGGAAACTTCTTCATATTTTGTTTTACCACCTTGGTGTATTACACCACCTAAAATTGTGTTTGATCTTGCGCATCTAAAGAAGTATCGTACACATGCTGTTGTGTACAAGCAATTTTTCATGGAAAATTAAGACAAGTACCGTGATTACATTCCTGTTTGTACAGACGGATCACGGGATGGGAATTCTGTGGCTTATGCTAGTTTTTCCATCGGACACAATACTTTCCATGAGACTGCCTGACTCGTCATCGATCTTTAGTGCTGAAGTTTGGGCAGTCATTAAAGCCTTAGAAGAAATCAAGGATTCGATTGCATCCAAATTTATTATTTTTACTGACTTTCGCGTCTCCAAGCTTTATGCATTATGAAGCTGGGCCATCCCCTAATTGGAATGGTGATACAAAAGTGTCTTTTTATCCATTGCCAATTAAGACATTGTATTCTGTTGGGTGCTCAGCCATGTTGGCATCAGGGGTAATGAAAAGGCAGATTCAGCTGCCAAGTCTGCTTTTGATTTGCCTCATGCCAGGGTTTGTGTGCCTTATACTGATTTTAAATATAGTATTAACCAATTTATCTTTTCGACTTGGCAACATGATTGGGACGGTGCGGTTGCGAACAAGCTTCATGCCATCAAGCCAAGTCTTGGGAGAGTGGCAGTCTTCCTATAGACAGTGCATGCCGGAGGAAATAGTCTTGTGTCGGGCTCGCCTCGGTCATACATACTTGACCCATTCATTTATCTTGAAGAAAGATTCTCCACCTTAGTGTGTGCATTGTCAGTGTACTCTGACGGTGCGCCACATTTTGGTGGAGTGTAAACATCTCAAAGAAATTAGAAAATATATTTTTGGTCAGAGAAATGTGATGGAATCATTTCGATTCCATCCAGAATTTGTTTTACAATTTATACGTGATACTGACTTTTATTCTACATCTTAATTATAACCTATCTGTGATATTTGTATTTTTGCACAGTTCTTTACACCGTGTTTTTATTTAACTATTGAATTACTATATTGATGTGGTTCGCCATTTAATGTTTTGCATTTACCATAGTTTGACACCCAATAGCCGATGTATTTTTCGTGCTGGTGTGTCGTTAAACATTAAATCATTTTTAATTGTGTGTGTGTGTGTGTGTGTGTGTGTGTGCGTGTAAAAAAAATATCGAGGACGCCGCAAAGTAAGCAGACAAAAACAAATTAGGCCTACAATAAAAAAAAAAAAATGATGAAATGATGATGATGATCGTGCCCATATACCACTAGGGTTTCGAACACGCCCATCCCGAGTCCGACCTCCGATAAGATCGGTGGCCTGACTCGGGATGGGGGGGGGGGGGGGGGGGGGGGGTTGAAACTGGGCAGAATTTTGAAAATAGCAATTAGTAAAGAAGTTAATATATAAAATAAAAAAAATAAAAAGGTTACAAGCCAAAAATAAAAAAAGAATTGACTGCTCGGCCGAATATTTATATAATTTGGAGCATTTTAGAAGGACAGTCCAAAATTAACTAAGAGAAAGAAGAGAGGATATTAAAACAAAAGAAGTAATTTCGACATAAAATTTTGAACGCAGATCTAAAAGTTTAAAGTCCGATCGATATGTCCACGCGAGTGGCCTCGTTAAGGCCGTTTGGGTGCACAGCATCTACGGGGAGGTGATGTTGTTCCTCTCCTCAAAGTGAGGCACCAGTCTCCTGTAGCTGTGGGCGCTAAGGCAGTGGACCATCTGTGGGTACTGGGCGCCGGTGACGATCTTCATGATTCTGTGGATGGTGAAATGAACTTTTGATTTGAAGTTGTATATTCATTGTATACATTGTGACGTCAAGGTACAGAAATAAAATTATAATACTGACTGAACTAAAAAATATTTCTGGAACTCGTCCTTTTGTAGATATTTTTGTAACACTGTCACTGATGGATTTTTTTTTTAGACTCGTCAAGAAAAAAGAAGTAAAAAAGATGTACAAAAGAACTCGAGCCAGATATGGCAGGATAGCACAAACCATGGCCTTTGTTGAACCAGTTATGAATCACTGGTCGGTGCAAGTGGTTTACACCTACCCATTGAGCCTTGCGGAGCACTCACTCAGGGTTTAGAGTCGGTATCTGGATTAAAAATCCCATGCCTCGACTGGGATCCGAACCCAGTACCTACCAGCCTGTAGACCGATGACCTAACCACGACGCCACCGAGGCCGGCTCCAACGTCTATAACTGCTTCTCTTGAATAGAAAGTCCAGTTGTGTGCGCAATGCAATTTACTAGTTATTGCTTTGGACGTTTTAAGTATGTAACCTCCCTGAAATAGCTGCACAGTGGTATTTCATAGGCTCTAGATTTCAAAATGTCCTGGGGTGGGGTGGATGCCCCAGTTCCCCTATAATGTCTCGTGCCTTCCATGCTCATTCGTTCCAATAATTCATCTGCCACCCACCCCACCCTCACAAAAAATCCTGGCTTTACCATTAATTGAACAAAAACATGACAAAATTAAATGAACGATGACCGACGAGTGACAAAACGTTCGATATTAGAGTAATGTTCCTGATATTTTGCTTTTAAAATCATACAAAAATAGATGTAACATGTTTCATAATGTCCCAGATATCATTTGCCCTGGGCCACTTTCGCTCACTCGCAGCACTCCGTTGTCATTATCATTTATTAATAAGCATCTCCTGTCTAGTTCAAAACAGCGGTGCCCGGAATGTCCTGTTTTAGTGTAATTCCACATCAAACGTTTAAACACCTGTGCTATTTATTATTTATAACACTGGTTATTTGTAATATATAGATAATGGAATACAAGAAAATGATGTGATCAAAATGCATTGATCTTTCAAAATTGCCATTATTTTAAAATGATATCACGCAGTACATTATTTCACAATTCTGCGGCAGTGAATAAAAACTGCAACTCCACAACATTCATATCAGTTTTAATGCAGGGTTGTTGAGGATAACACACGATGAAGGTGGATGCTTGTGGTTCTATTAAAATGGTGCATTGCCGTATCTTATTAATATTATGTACACTAAGTGAATTTATTGCTGCTACAATTGATGCTAACTGCAGTGAACATGTAACACCAACATCACTCCAAACGAGTTTAACCACCAACAGTGACATGACTGAAATCGTTCAGAACGTTTCTGTTTCTACACGGAAAGATGTAACACCGATTGCTCTCCAAGTGATTTCTGCCACTAAGCAAGACAAGAAACGACAGAACCATGACAGATGGGCCACGTTACCCACCAGCATGGGTCCAGCCTTCCTCAGCCAGACGTCATGGACCCTGGTTTTCCACCTGGATCTGTACCACATTCTCAGTCCGGTTATTCGCCTAATTTCCCATCTAGTTTTCAAGGTTCTCAATATGGTTTACCACCTGGTTCATCGCCACATGGTTCATCATCACCAACAGCGCGAGAGTTGTCCAGTCCTTGGGGTCACATCACACACTACTTCACTGACTTTAAAAGTCAAGTTGTGGCACTGAATTCAGAGTTTTGTGGACGAACTTGCAAACTCTACCATAGCCTCAAAGCAATTTATATATACGGCAATTGTGATGACTGTAGCTGCAGTGATAACTGCAAGGTACTTTGAAATTGCTGTCCCGATCTTGTTCTTCTTTACAACCAAACGCACAACCTAACCAATCTGGGATACAGAGAAGATCGACTACCACTGACCAGTGACGCCATATACTATCTAATGATTACTCAATGTCCTGGATCTTATAATGATAAACACCTAAAGTCAGCTTGTGAAAACCCGTCATACTCAGACTGGTCGAGTGTAGTTCCACATGCTAACGTGGACTCGGGCACGTCGTTCAGAAACATTTACTGTGCCAAGTGCCATGGACAGAACAACACCAAAACGTGGTCTACGTCAGTCAAATGTTCATCTTTTGATAACTCATTGCTGGAAGCAACGTCAGGCTCAGGATTATTCAATGCTACATTGAAAAGCAAAAGATGCTATTTTCTTTTCAATCCACCTGGTAATGTGAAACCGGAACGATGTAGACGAACAAGAGAGGATGCAGTCATAGGACGTTGTAATGTTACAGGTGACTGGGTATTGCATGACAAGAACGTCGCACGTGCTTGTTCAATGTACACACATGTAGTCTTTGAGACCTACAGGAATATTGTTTGTTACATGTGTAATACGAACCTTAGATGACGTGCCGTCATAAAGAAGACATCCCGTCCTGGTATGAAAGATCCCACGACAGTGTCCTTAACAGCTCTGATTGATTTCGACAACACGCTGGAATCCAGAGGTCATGTTTATTCACGATATGCAGATACTCGGTCAAACTCCACCAGCAGTGGATCGGTGGTAGCATATTTAAATCAGGTTGGTTTTATATAGAGGAGAATGCAAAAGAAAGTGTGGATTTGTAAAAACGTAAAGCTGTAACTGATAGCTGTTGTTTTTTTGGTGTGTTTTGGGTTGGGTGTTGTTGTTTTTTTTTTTTTTTTTTTTTTTTTTTTTTTTTTTTTTTGGGGGGGGGGGGTTAAAATATATTTATTGGTTTATTTGTTGCTGGATTTTTTTTTCTTTTTTCGTGTATTTGTTTTTGTGTTGGATTCTTTTAAAAACAAATGCTTCAGACCCTCCGTAGGCAGGATAGTAAATATAGGTGTTTGACATACTATTTATGAGCATTTGTCTTACTTTTTTCTAGTGTCTCGATATGCCAGTCTCCTGTGCAGAAGGAAAGTGGCTAGCTAACGACCAATGCCACAGTTTGTTGGCCTCGTCCAACATGTTTGGATACAGAGTATGTTTCCAGACCAACATCAAAATCACAAATCAGCTGACATCGACTAAAGACCTCGAGAGGTTAGCAGAGATCCACTTCCCTCAAGTGAACTATGCAGGAATAAGACTCACTAACACGACAGCATATGTTCTAGAAATACAAAACTGTCCTCACAGAAATATGTACGCTGTGGTGCATTACGTGATGCTCGTTTATTCCGTACGCCCCTTGAACCGGGATCAATTTGAAAAAAAACTCATGGGTGACACGGTCATACTGACGAAATCTAACATCCATTTTCAGTACAAAGCAGGATGCAACAGAGTGGCGTCGCTAGCATTAATCAGAGGTGATGGTTATCACTGCTCTACGAAGTTACGCACGTTTGTTTTCCGAAGACGACTACGGCAAGGAGATTATGGCGAGAAATTAAGGAAAGGTGCAAAATACATTCAGCTGAGTAAGCAGCTCAGCTGTCCAAGAATAGTCCTGGATTCTTCGCAATACATTATCAAGAACCATACCAACTCATCTAATACTGGAGAATTTACACTTCCCGTTTTAGTTCTTCTGAGCACCAAGACCATTCTCAAAGACGAACATTTCCAAGAGTTGGATAATGGATCTGTTGTCATCTGCATTACAGAATACATGAATGCTACTTCTCAGAAGCCTATTTCGTGTATTTACCAATATCACGTGACAAACGCAATGCATCTTGGTATTGTTTCCTTTATTTGTACCTCGGTGTTATTGTTATTTTTAGCCTTAACGTTTCTGACATATTGCCTTTTTCCTAGTATGCGAACAATAGGCGGCGTCTGTAACATGGGACTTGTAGCCACAATGTTTGCAGCACAAGCCCTTCTTGAAATTGGTATGGAACAAAATGATGACATCATTGTTTGTCAAATTATTGGTATTTTTATTCATTTTCTTTGGCTGGCAGCTGTAGTTTGGATGAATGTGTGTACCATTTTGGTTTTTCTGAAGTTATCATTCCCACTTAAGTGTAGAAATTTCGATCACAATCGTAGGAAAATAATTTCTCTTTCTGCCCTGTATGCTAATGGAGCTTCTGCTTTAATTGTGTGTCTGAACATAGCTATAAATATTACCTGGCGAGGTCATATTGGGTATGGGACTAATATTTGTTACCTTAATACCAATTTTTCTAAAGTATATTTCTTTAAGGTTCCTATGGGAACAATCGTAATGGTAAATATTTGTTTATCTTTACAATATGTAGACTTCGTCGCCATGATTCGGTAAGTAGTACACGGGCGAGTAAAATCAATTTATTTTCGTGTATTAAGTTGTCCGTCATCACTGGACTGGTGTGGCTGTCCTCATATCTGTATGAGATATTCCACATCAAAGCGTTTGCCTACATCTTCACACTCCTTGTTGGTTCACAGGGTGTCCTTTTCTTTTTCGCTATTGTAGTTAACACAAACGTATTGTCGCTTTGGAACAGTTGCCTTATACGAACCAACAAGAATATTTTTTAAAAATATAAAAATTCAGATAATAATACATTAGCTGGAAACCTAACGATGTTCGATAATGTTTCGCACAGTGAAAGTTATGAACACCGAAGAAGCCATTCGAGAAAATCCAGACTATAAATTAAATAATAGTCTACAACACGTCAGGTGACGTTCAAGAACTTCACAGTGATAGGTTATTAGTTATTTGTAAATACAAATAGTTATTAATTGTGATAGACTAACAATTTACTTTTAAATAATAAGTCATCTGGCTTTATTATCTACCGTACTACCAATGACAGGCGCCCAAATGATATTGCAAGATAGGAATATATATTACAATTCCTTACACGCCCATTGTAGAGAACAACATTCGTTATTTTTGATAACACACACTATTAATACACACAAGTATGATACCAATGTAACGACCGGCTTCTCCTAGGTGATAACCAGGTCGCCACTGACATATCAGATAAAACAACACAATCGAAATCTATTGTTCTGTGACCTATAAGCTGACCTATAAGCTAGGACCGTAAAGAGGTTTTAGTTGAAAAACACGTTTAAATTAAACCTGTTTTTGTTTTTGAGAATATGTAAGAAATATAATACCAACTTCGTGCCTGTTAGATACCATTTACCTTGCAACTCGTTATTTATAAATGTATCAAACTCGCTTTCAGAATATGTAAGAAATATAATGCTACATTCGTGCCTGTTAGATACCATTTACCTTGCAACTCGTTATTTATAAATGTATCAAACTCGCTTTCAGAATATGTAAGAAATATAATGCTACATTCGTGCCTGTTAGATACCATTTACCTTGCAACTCGTTATTTATAAATGTATCAAACTCGCTTTTAGAATATGTAAGAAATATAATGCTACACTCGTGCTTGTTACTATTTACCTTACAACTCGTTATTTGAAAAATGTATCAAACTCGAGTTTGCTTGTTAAATACTTTATTTTAATCAACTCATTTTAAGATAAACGTTATCAGATGGCCACTCATGTAGTATTCTCTACATCCAAAATTTATTAAAGATCACCTGTGATTCAGATTGAAAACAAATGAAATAAAACATACACTGATCAATTCCTGTTCCAGCATGTGGTAGTATATTACCATTATCTATTATTATTGTTTTCTTCTTACTTCAAGTTTTCTGTCAACCCCACATTTGATAATTATCTGTTATGGGGCATCAACTGAACGGTAGAAGTTAATAGCGAAGCACACCGCGAACATTACAGGTAGCACCATATTTAATATCTCCAGGCAAAACAACACTCAATATTGCCAATGTTGGTATTAGTTTGGTATTCCTAAAGAAGAAAAAGTCAAGATAGTGGTAAGAGTAATGGACATGGTTCTAAACCTTTGAATTTATGTAAGATGTACAATATAAAAATGCGAAACATGCCATTAAATTACTGAACTGTTGGTGGTGTTGTTATATATAATAATTTCGTACGGAAATATTTTTTTTTAGGAAATAAAATGAAATTTAACCTAGTACAGATATTAGAACAATCAGAAGCACGTTTAATATACAATCTCTAATATTTTATGCAGAACAAATATTTTATAGGTAATTACAATCGTTTAAATGTCTCCTTTAGTCGATAACATTTTAAAAATTGCAGCAAACTCGAGAATGTCCCTTTATGGAGGATATTGATATCCAAACGCGTGTTGACCATACGAATAGTACACTGAAGTTATTTAAAGACTTCGCAGTCACAACATTTAGTAATGCGACAGCACGTGCTCACACTAGTGGCTAGCAGCCAAAACAAAAAACGACAAACTGTGTCATTATATACGGATGAAGAATGAGTAACAAAAACAAAATCTCAAAACATAAATCTGTAGAAAATAATAAAATTGAATAACGCCAGTGAGGCATACAGAAAATATTTAACAAACATTTATTCTCAGAATAAATTTAAGATCGAAAATAAAATGGAACAATTGCGTTCGGAGGATGCCAGAGAATATTGTAAAATATTAAAGGGACCACATAGTTTTGAAGGTAAAGCACCCACATTCGATGACTTTCTAAACTTCTTTAGTGAAGGGCGAATCAGGGGATAACACAATATGTGTCACATATGATAACAATGTTGAGGAACTAAAATTAATGAATTAATTAATGTTTAAGGACACCCCAGTACGAAAACTACATAGGCTATTGGGAATAAATGAATGAATGGATGCATGTTTAACGACACCCCAGCACGAAAAATACATCGGCTATTGGGTGTCAAACTACGGCTACTGGGTGTCAAACTACGGCTACTGGGTGTCAAACTACGGCTATTGGGTGTCAACTACGGCTACTGGGTGTCAAACTACGGCTATTGGGTGTCAAACTACGGCTACTGGGTGTCAAACTACGGCTACTGGGTGTCAAACTACGGCTACTGGGTGTCAAACTAGTTTGACGGCTACTGGGTGTCAAACTACGGCTATTGGCTGTCAAACTACGGCTATTGGGTGTCAAACTACGGCTACTGGGTGTCAAACTACGGCTATTGGGTGTCAAACTACGGCTACTGGGTGTCAAACTACGGCTATTGGGTGTCAAACTATGGTAAAAATGTAAAAAGTAAAGTTGAAGAACTAATGCAGCAAGTAAATAAGTATAATGTTCTTAATGCAAGATTTAACGAGATCGAAATGCAAACAACCATGAAGCAGCTCAAAAACAATAAGGCGTCTGATGTAGACAGCAAATTTAATGAATTAAACTTAATTAAATCAACAGAACAACAGTAGCCTACTTCTGCCAATATATTTCAAAATATTTAATATTTGATAATGGGGCGTTCCTGATAGAATGGCTTTCAGGATTTATTTTTAAAACAAAGGAAGTTGTTTATTACCTGAAAACTACCGTCCTATACCATTAGTGTGCTTATGCTCTAAACTGTTTACAACTGTATTAATTTTTTTTTTAAATAATTAGTTTTTAGAGAAAAACTAGATTTGGAGTTTAGCTCAGACTGCTTTTCATAAGGGAAAGAAAGAAAGAAATATTGTATTTAACGACGCACTCAACATATTTTATTTACGGTTATATGGCGTCAGACATGTTAAGGACCACACAGATTTTGAGAGGAAACCCGCTGTCGCCACTACATGGGCTACTCTTTCCGATTAGCAGCAAGGGATCTTTTATTTGCACTTCCCACAGGCAGGATAGCACAAACCATGGCCTTTGTTGCACTGAAACAGTTATGGATCACTGGTCGGTGCAAGTGGTTTACACCTACCCATTGAACCTTGCGGGGCACTCACTCAGGGTTTGGAGTCGGTATCTGGATTAAAAATCCCATGCCTCGACTGGGATCCGAACCCAGTGCCTACCAGCCTGTTGACCGATGGCCTAACCACGACGCCACCGAGGCCGGTTTTCGTAAGGCTACAGATAATTTATTCATACTGCATATTTTATCAGCTATTTTGAAACAGTGTTTACGTTGGTATTATTTCAAACGATTCAGTACTTATAAGTGTACTTTATAAGACGTACACTATAGAAATGAGCAAACTTATAAAATATTATTACTAGCGTTTTTAAACGATCATAACTTCAGTAATTTTAAATATATGCGCAAAATGACACTACTCAATAAATAACACTATTCTAATATTGATCCAATGTGCGATTTTTGCTTTTGGCATTTAGTCATTATCTATCAGTTTTCGACACTTAATTTAATACTGGTGTTAATATCGATATCCTAGTAATTAGTTGCAAAAAAACAAATATGTTGATATATGTACAATACTTTTAGATGTACTATGAGTGTCAAATGCCAGTTACTCATACTGTAGTACAGAATGGTTAACTAGAAAATTATTCATATAATAAAATATTTAGCCAATGTCCACATATCATCATTTCTATACAATATATTGTCATACTTGATTTATATTCATGGTTTAAGCTATCATTAGAGAAATCTTCAAATGAGAATTAAATCTGAATTTGGTGTATTTAAAAAAAAAAAAATGTTTATTTACAAAAAGAAAAGTAATTCTAAAAGTATTTTTATCCGTTTGTTTGTTTGTTTAGTAAATCAAAATTTGCACCTGGCTAAAAACAAAACCCCACTGAATTGCTAGAAGTTGTCGTTACCCAGCTTAAACCATTATATGTTATTATTTTATATGAAATGTTATTTACAGAACCCTCCCGTAAACCATCATGTCACATATGTATGTTGTTATTATTATTATTATTATTAATATTATTATTATTATTATTATTATTATTATTATTATTATTTAATGCGTATATGAAGTTGCTGAACGACCAGAGTGAATCAGCTATTCTATTCTGATGGGAAATGAGACACGAATTGGTGTCAGTTATGAAATGTTGTATTCTGATGGGAAATGAGACACAAATTGGTATAATTTATGAAATGTTGTATTCTGATAGGAAATAAGACACGAATTGGTGCAATTTATGAAATGTTGTATTCTGATGGAAAATAAGACACGAATTGATGTAATTTATAAAATGTATTCTGATGGGAAATGAGACACAAATTGGTGTTATTTATGAAATGTTGTATTCTGATAGGAAATAAGACACGAACCGATGTCATTTATGAAATGTATTCTGATGGGAAATGAGTCACGAATTGGTGTTATTTATCAAATGTTGTATTCTGATGGGAAATGAGACACGAATTGGTGTTATTTATCAAATGTTGTATTCTGATGGGAAATGAGTCACGAATTGGTGTTATTTATCAAATGTTGTATTCTGATGGGAAATGAGACACGAATTGGTGTCATTTATCAAATGTTGTATTCTGATGGAAAATGAGACATGATGTCATTTATGAAATATTGTATTCTGATGAGAATTGAGACAGGAATTGGTGTTATTTATCAAATGTTGTATTCTGATGAGAACTGAGACACGAATTGGTGTGATTTATCAAATGTTGGTTGTATTCGGATGGAAAATGAGACATGGACTGGTGTCATTTGTCAAATGTTGTTTCTTGCAACCAGAAAATTCCTGTCATTTGATTTAACTAGTATTAGTGTACCTGATGCTATTATTCCAAACACGTGCACTAATTATTAGCATTTATGGTAGGCACAGCCGATTTCTATTACATCCTATAGAAAAAAACGTAATCTCCTATCTTCGTCCATTACATTTATTTAAGATATTTTCTAGTACTTATATTTATTGGGTATCTGTTGAGTGAAACGTTACACGTATCTGTGTTAGCCATATATTAATTTATTACTATTGTCATGTATTGGGTTTTAAGTAGCAAACATTTAATTTGATGTTGACAGTTACTACAATCACTACTAAGCACACTGAGTCATCAATATTTTATTTACATTGGCATATATCCCCTTGTGTTTTACCATTTTTAATGTCAACCTGTTTTGTATGTACAGTGTTTTTTTTATTACTTTCAACAGCGATTTATTGCAGTAGGCCTATTCACATGTGTGTTAATAGAATTGTTCTTCGGGATCCGATTTGACGTATTTACCACATAACTGCTTATGATACCAAACTATTCATTTTGAACATATAGATTATAATAAATTAAGAATTCGTCAGGAGTGTTTTGTAATATGGAAAATATCAACCAAGTCTATGTTAATCAGTATTTGTCGAGGCTCTGTGAATTCTATTTATCCTATAACACTTCTACCAATACTAAAGGCGCCTCCATGGGTAATATGGCGTTATCACGATTAGCACAAATTAGTTTGACGTCACACATTTTATCTAAATCTTATGAAAACGTTACGCTCAGGTATACAGGTTTTCTTGGCTTGTAAACAAATGACCCATTGACATCAACACATTATTATCTACAGACCTCGTAAATTTGCGTATATCTTTTACATATGCATTCCATTATTACACATGTTAATACACAAAATCATCACATGGGTTATGGCATGAATATCATGGATATATTAGAGGATAAATTAGAGTATATAATCTATTAACTGGGTAATCAAAATGTTTATGGAAGAAAGGAAGGAAATAGTTTATTTAACGACGCACTCAACATTTACGGTTATATGGCGTCGGACATATGGTTAAGGACCACACATATATTGAGGGAGGAAACCCGCTGTCGCCACTTCATGGGCTACTCTTTTCGATTAGCAGCAAGGGATCTTTTATATGCACCATCCCATAGACAGGATAGCACATACCACGGCCTTTGATGTATCAGTCGTGGTGCACTGGCTGGAGCGAGAAATAGCCCAATGGGCCCACTAATGGGGATCGATCCCAAACCGACCGCGCATCAAGCGAGTGCTTTACCACTGGGCTATATCTCGCCCCTCAAAATGTTTATGATTCCAGTCAGACTGCCAATGTTGTTAGATAAAGTCACGCAGACCAACGATCCGCAAGGTAACATTGGTGAATAAAAACTGCAACTACGTACCATATGCTTCACTTCTCTTACACGGTTATCAAGACGAAACATGTTAGAGCAGTTGTCGCTGGCTTTCCTTGTTTGGCACCCAATAGTCGATCTCTATTTTTGTGCTGGGGTGTCATTAAACATCTATTCATTCATTCCTGTTGGAATTTCTCATTGTGCTATCGTATTAGCACTGTGTTCACCATGTGAAACTGCTTTTGCTGTAAATGATGTTGCTGAACCTCCAGATGAGGTATCAGCTAATTCGCAATTTATAACACCAGCTAATGCTAGTGGCATCATCAAAACCCTTCAGAAACTTAAATGATTTACACCTCGGTTACTGTCTTATCTCAAATGACCTTTCATCAACAAGATGCGGGTCCTGTTTTAACACACTATAGACACCAGCAGTTGGTTAGCCCTTGATATCAGATCATTCGACTCGTAGAAATTGGGTTTAAAACGAAGATGTGGAATTAACGTCCAATGCGTGTCAGATTAGCAATGCACACAGGACACCCCCAATCCTGACACTACCACGTTATGCTACGAGGACAAAGAACATTTTAGAAAACTAATTATTTTGTGAATCATGGAGTGTGAATACAAAACTCAGAAGTGGATTCCAAGGCCGATGTTGCTCTCACTGACCTCTCCTGCGGTGAGATGGTTTGGAAAATAGATCACTCTAGATGGGCTCTGGTTTGCTCCCGTTCCAACCAGTGGCTCACGATTGGTAACTCAAAGGAAGTAAAATTGACTATAATGCCAGTTTAAAATGAACATAAAAGATTACTTAAGGCATTTTTGATAGATGTAGCCTCTGTGACGACAGCAATTTGTAACTCTATGTCTCGTTTTCCCACCATGTACATTAACATCTAATCTTAGATGTGCGCCGGTCTCTAAAACATTGTATGACACTTCCTGTATGCAGTATTAATTCCTGTACATTCACTGTGCTCTTTAGGTGTCCTATGGCTATTTGACCTGCGACAGAATGTTGAAGATACGATTTTTTTTGTAAGTACATTGTAAAAACACATGCTACTTAATTAGGATGTACAAATTTGAATGTGATTATACAGATGTGAACCAAATACATGGCTATCTCAAACTGGAAACAACAGAAATAAACAGAACTATCATGAAATGTTAAAGAGACATTCCTGAGTTTGCTGCATTATAAGATGTTTCCTACTAATTAAATATTTCTACGATTAAACTTACATATCAAATATATTTTCTTGTTTAGAATATCAGTGTCTGTATATTCAATGTGTTTCTGGTCGTCTTAATATTTGTAAGAAACCCAAACTGGATTTTGTCTTCCAGTAATTTCGTACGTACGAAAAAAACCCATATTTTAGGAAATAAAATAAAATTTAACAAATACTAGAACGACCAGAACACGTTTACGATACAGCCACTAAATATGTTATGCATAAACATATATTTGACATGTAATTACAATCGTTAATGAGTCTCTGTTAGTCGATAACATTTTAAAAATTGCAGCAAACTCAGAAATGTCCCTTTAAGAGGACCACGTACTTTTAATAAACAAAACACACACACACACACACACACACACACACACACACACACACACACACACACATCAAGATACAAAAATAGAGCATTTAAGTCACTTTCTCTGAATAAGACGACACTCAATCTCTCTCATTCTCTTTGTCTTTGTCTCTGTTCTCTCTCTCTCTCTCTCTCTCTCTCTCTCTCTCTCTCTCTCTCTCTCTCTCTCTCTCTCTCTCTCTCTCTCTCTCTCTCTCTCTCTCTCCGTTTTTTTAATTATTATTATTTACAGGTTTGTTTGTTTATTGTTGTTATTTGGTTTAAAAAAAAAATCTATAATCCATGTATACGCGAACGATACCAATGTGCAGTTTTATGCCAAAGGTATATGACACAAAACGTTTGTGGTTAAAACAAGAAAATACCTACGTGACACTAAATCGTTCACATCCATTCTGTTTTTATTACCATTAGTTGCAGGTATCATAAATTCACATTGTAAAATTGACTCATCTGATGCCAGGAATGTATCGTAGAAGCCTAATGCTAATACACACATTTATAGCACATTGGATATAGGTTTTGATTTACCAATCAACGGGATTCCAATCATACTTTAACTTGTTATATTGCTACAAAAGGTAGCGAAGATCGATGGTCAATCAGAGCTGTGAATAACAACTGTAACACCACAGAGCTCATGTCATTTCCACAGCAAGGTTCATCAGGATGGCACATGCTATAAAAGTAGATTCTGGAATTTCTGTTCAAATGGCATTTATTATATTATTATTATTATGTACAGTATGTGGAATTGTTGATGCTACTAACGATGTCACTAACAACACTGACGGTGTAAAACTAACATCGGCACAAGTGACACCATCTACCAATAATGTCATCACGGAAATCATTCACAACTTTAAAGGTCCGACTACGTCGCAGTCCTTCATAGCTCCAAGCCCCTTTCATGAGTCAACGTTCATGGGTACTACTTCACCACTAAACCTGTCCACCTCTTGGGATCGCATTACAAGATACTTCAATGATTTCGCAAGTCAGGTCGTAGCACTGAATTCAGAGTATTGTGGAATTACATGCAATTTCAGCCATAAATTCAAGGCTGTGGTAAAAAATGGCTATTGTGATGACTGCAGCTGTAGTGAGAACTGTCAACACACTGGAGACTGCTGCCCTGATCTTGTTCTTCTTCGCAACCAAACATACCAAACATATCCGGGATGCATAAAAGATAGGCTGCCAATGACCATCGGTGACATGTACTATTTAATGATTAACCGGTGTCCCGAGTCGTACAATGTGACACATCTCAAGACAGCTTGTGAAAAACCATCTTATACAGACTGGTCAAGTGTAGTTCCACGTTCTAACATGGAATCGGGAATATCCTTCAGGAACATCTACTGTGCCCAGTGTCATGGACAGAACAACACCCGCAGCTGGACCACATCAATCACCTGCTCCTCTTTCGACAACACACTACAGGAGGCCACATCACTCTTTGAGTTATTTAGAGCTACATTGGATAGCAAAGCCTGCTATATGCATTGGGAACCACCATATGGTGTGTATCTGCAATCATGTAGGCAAAGAATGGTAGATGAAATCATAGGACAATGTAACGTGACAGGTCTCTGGGGAGATTATGATAAGAATGTCGCACGTGCTTGCTCCATGTTCTCACACGTAGTGTTTGGAACCTACAGGAATATTTTTTGTTACATGTGTAACACCGACATTAACTGGTATCACCTTATGACAATACGATTTCCCCTTGTAGTGGTAGGGCCCATGAAGTTGTCTTTAACGGCTTTGATTGATTTTGACAACACTTTAGAATACAGACATCGCAGTTATTCAAAACCTACTGTTTCTCGGTCAGACATCAACAATAATGGATCGATGATTACATATTTAAAACAGGTTGGTATTACAATAACATACTGGATATCCTTATGTTTCACTTAACGTATTCTGTTATGACTTAATATCATAGTTTAATGTAGCACTATATTGTATTTTGATACCAGAATATATATTACAAGTATATATGTTAATATGTCAATATAACAGTTTGAATACGACTATCTATTGTACTGTATCATAAGATATATCAATGTAAATACTCCACATTTACTTTATACCGATGCTAAATATGACTTTAACTTACCTCTAACGTACTGCATATTTGAAGGATGGGTGATATTTTCTGTACTGTATTTCAGAATCAGAATGTAAATAGATTATTTACTTTATATCTGTTTCATTCTATTTTAGTGTCACGATATGTCAGTGACCTGTGCAGAAGGCAAACAGCTGGATAACGACCAATGTCGCAGTCTGTTCTCCTCATCCAACATGTACGGGTACCGAGTGTGTTTCCAGACCAACATCTCCATCACCAACCAGCTGACAACTTCCTTGGATTTGAAAGAATTAGCAGAGAAGCACTTCCCTCGATTAAACTATAGAGTAATAGAACTCGCTAACGTAACGTCATATGTTGTAGAAATACAAAACTGTATTCACAAAAAGATGTACGCTGTGGTGCGCTACATTATATTCGTTTATTCGCTGACATTTCTGAACCGGGATGAATTTGAACAAGAACTCATGGGAGATGACATGATACTGACAAACTCTAGCTTGCACGTTCAATACCAAGGAGGATGCAACAGCAGACCAACGCAGCCACTAACAAGAGGTGATGAGTATCACTGCTCTACGCACTTTGCCAAATTTGTCTTCCCCAAAACACTTCCAGCACTAGAATATGGCGCGAAAATATATCAGCATGCCCAATACATTCAGTTAAGTAAGCAGATCATCTGTCCAAGGGTCGTTCTAAATTCTTCACAATACATTATCCATCACCATGACATCATGTCTGATCGTGGGGAAAATAAGATCTTTACATTTCCTGTTTTAACGCTTTTAAGTACTCAGACTGTTCTAAAAGACGGATATTTCCAAGATCTCGGTAATGGATCTGTCGCCATCTGCGTTAGTGACTACTTGAATGCTACTTCCCAGACGTCTATTTCGTGTAATGAGCAACATGGGGTGACAAGTACATTTCTTGGTATCTTTTCCTTTGTCTGTACTTCAGTGTCACTGTTATTTTTAGCATTAACATTTTTAACATATTGTCTGTTTGTAAGTATGCGAACGATAGGTGGCATATGCAATATGGGACTTGTATTTACATTATTTTCTGCACAAATTGTGCTTGAAATTGGAATGGAACAAAACCAAGATGTCGTTGGTTGTCAGGTTATTGGGATTTTTATTCATTTTCTGTGGTTGGCTGCAGTGTTTTGGATGAACGCGTGCACGTGTTTGCTTTTTCTCAAGTTATCATTCCCGCTTAAGTGTAGGAATTTTAGTCACAATGTGACGAAAATATTGTGTCTTTCTGCCTTATATGCCAACGGAACGTCTGCGTTAATTATTTCTTTAAACATAATTGTAAACAATGCAACCATAGGTGATATTGGCTATGGGGGCAATATTTGTTACCTTAATACTTACTTTTCTCACATATATTTCTTCAAGATTCCAATAGGAATCATTGTAATTGTAAATATTGGTTTGTTTATATTCACGGTATGTAGAATTCGACGCCATAATTCGGTAAGCAGTACACGAGAGAGTAAGATCAATTTATTTTCGTGTGTTAAGTTATCTGTCATCACTGGACTGGTGTGGCTGTCCTCATATCTGTACGAGATATTCCACATCACAGCGTTTGCCTACATCTTTACACTCCTTGTTGGTTCACAGGGTGTCCTGTTCTTTTTCTCTATTGTAATTAACGAAAACGTGTTGTCGCTTTGGACCAGTTTCTTTGTGCGAATGAAGAACACATTTTCTAAGCGACATAAGCTTTCAAACATGACTACCTCATCTGTAAACCTGACCAGACACAGTAACATTTCACATACTGATAGCTATGAACTTAAACGAAGCCGTCCGAATACCAGAGTATGATTCATATTGAAAGAGTATAACACATACGACGTAGAAAAAAAAAATTGATATCTGTTTGATGATGGTTTTTCATAAATATAAATGATTAATATTCATACAAAAAAACACACAATGCACTGATTAATATTAATATAGCAGACACAGTGCACTGATTAATATTCATACAGAAGGCACAGTGCATCGAGGGACTGGATAATGCCTTCTAGTTAAGACTAAACGTATTCAGAGACATGTTTATCATTCAAGGAAATAAAAATTTACGTCCACTTCATTAGAACATGTATTATTATTATTATTATTATTATTATTATTATTATTATTATTATGTTTCAAAAATCTTTATTACCCACAATTCTCTGCAGTGTCAAGGTTAGGGTACTTCAATCATCGTCTTAAAATGTACATCAATAATAACATTACAATATGATGGTGTGCACATGTATATCTAATTGTAAGATAAAGGTTTTATGATATGTTGATACACACACACACACACACACACACACACACACACACACACACACACACACACACACACACACACACACACACACACACACACACACACACACACACACATAGATAGGTCAAACGAACATAGAGGGGAGAAAAAAAGGGAAAGGGAAAGAAAGGACATAAAGGAAAGGTTTGTCTATCAACATCCAAATGTTGTCTGTTTTAATTAACTTCTTTAAGTGGGGGTCTAATGTAGTATGAACAACATTTGGTATCCTAGAAATATAAATGAAGTATGATAAAACGACGTATGGCAAACAGTTATATTTCCAAACAAGTTATGAAGTTGTTTTGTTTTGTTTTGTTTGTTTGTTTGTTGTTGTTGTTGTTGTTGTTGTTGTTGTTGTTGTTGTTTTCCCGTTATTTTTTAAAGCAAAAACTATCAAGAAAGAAAAGGTTACTGACCCTATACAAATAAATGTTTAGGATTTTATGTAGGCCTGTCAGCAATAAAACGGATAAGCCACCTTCCCCAACGTTGGTTGAATTTGTCATTCTCACAATTTTTGAAGTAAACATATCTTTCTATTTGAAATTTGTTTTGCAATTTGTTTTTTTATAACATCAATATTAAGACTGCAGTTTAGTATTTTCGTACTTTAAATGTGTAATACTTTATATTGATTATTAACCAGTTGGTTCATTTCACCAATTATCATACCAAACATAACTGTATGTTTGTTCAGTGAAATTCTAACTTCCATTTTTGTCAAATAGCCATTCCTCCAATGTGTTCTATATATATTTTATTTTATTGCAATCATAAAACAGTGTTGTACGGTTTGAGGAACATTTTGAAAACCTACACTTATTTGAATCTACATACACATGTAGTATATCATCTATAAGAAGAAAATTGTAGCTAAAATTATATGGAGCAATCGATACTGAAACCATAACAGGATTGTATCTTTTTCACATTTGAAGCGTAGAGCATAAAACGTTTCCCACATACAAAATCCATATGTTAAACTCTTAGATGCATATTTTGTTTGGGACTTTGGTATTACACATTTATTATTCAAAATATTGTACAAATATTTACTTTTCGTGTTTTCATTTAGCATAATTTTTATTTT
Source organism: Gigantopelta aegis (assembly GCF_016097555.1). Classification (NCBI taxonomy): domain Eukaryota; kingdom Metazoa; phylum Mollusca; class Gastropoda; order Neomphalida; family Peltospiridae; genus Gigantopelta; species Gigantopelta aegis. The sequence continues at coordinate 65,623,101 of NC_054704.1, forward strand.
AAAAGGTAATATAGTTCTTTTACTAGAGGTGAATGTTGTATTGCTAACATTGTGTAATGAGAGTAAGACAGATTTTACAGCATTCAATAATTATTGTATGTTAGTATTGTTGTATTGTACCAAATATTCAGTCCTTGTTTATATATATATATATATATATATATATATATATATATATATATATATATATCGTTTGTATTTTCAATATTTTTGTTTTTCTGTATTAAAATCCATCTTTCCAAAACATATTTTGGATATTTCTCTTTTTTAATGTATTGACATAATATCCATGAACAATAAGATCTTTTCTAGTTAAACCGATGGTTGACTTAAATACATTTACCCATTTTATGGGCAAAAATGTCTTCTCATCCGAAATTTTAAAGAGGTTATAACATGATGTATATTTGGCATTTTTAAACCACCATACTTATAATCTTGTGTTAATATATCTCGCTTAATTGTTTTCGGGTTTATTTAGCCAAATAAATTTGAAACACGTTTTATTTATATATTCTATAATGTATTTTGGTGGATTTGGTCATTATATTAGTAAGTATGCGATTTTAGGTATTATTAAAGTTAAAGTTTTTATCAGGTTCTTTATTTTCTTGATTTTAGAATCAAAATTAGATATTATGATTTCATTTAAAGGGGCATTCCCGAGTTTTCTGCATTGTAAGATGTTTCCGACTAATAAAATGTTTCTACGATTAAACTTACATATTAAATGTATTTTCTTGATTAGAATATCAGTGTATGTATATTCAATGTGTTTCTGGTCATCTTAATATTTGTAAGAAGCCCAAACTGGATTTTGTCTTCAAATAATTTCGTATGTACTAAAAAATCTTCTTTTTTTAGAAAATAAAATGAAATTTAACCTAGTACAAATATTAGAACGACCAGAAACACGTTTAATGGGTAGTACTAAACCAAATAACTTCCGGCTGGGTCAAAGTTCGAGGTGCACCCAACTTTTGATAGAGAAGTGAACACCACAAGTCCTGTGATTGGTTATAAATGTAAGTGTGTTGGTTGTAAAAAATAATAGTTTCATCTGGGTAAAAAAAAAATGCAATTTTATTTCATCTAGTACCAATGTGTCAAGTAGCCTTGTGCTTGAAACATGTATGGGGTACCTGTAAAAAAAAGTACTCGAATTTTGTGCAGAACTAGGGTAGTCATAGACGCTACCCGTTATCTCAGAAACGAGCAGCTTGACCCCCAATTTCTTCTGATTCACTTTAAGTGTGAGGGGTGGTAGTATTTATATCCATGGCGTTTATGTCGGTTGATACGGTGCAGGTAGGAGTTTTAGCCACATATGTTACTATTGTCGTCTATGGGATTTGATTTGGTAGTATACACCCTAATATACAGCCACTAATATTTTATGCAGAAAAATATATTTGACATGTAATTACAGTCGTCAAAAGTCTCTGTTAGTCGAAACATCTTAAAAATTGCAGCAAACTCAGGAATGTCCCTTTAAATGAAACGTAAATTTGTGCCAAGCAGACTAAATTAGTTTACACCCTATTCTAACTTCCAGTGACTATGATGGTAGACATCTTTAGAATACTTTTAGGCCAGAAATGTCAGCATAACAGACAAGACCTGTCATTGTACTGTTAGAGACTCCGAAGATTCGTCAAGAATAAAGGTAGTGTCAGCAGCATAGTGTGATAGTAAATATTCAGCGCCATCAGTGGTGATACCTTTAATACTTTTGTTGTTTTTCACCAAATACTTAAGATTTTAGTGCAGATTATACAGATTATGAGATTATTTGGAGAAAGAGAATCCCCTTGTCTGCATTCTCTTTGTAGCTTAGATGTGTCTGAAAGATAGCCAGTTTGTATTACTCTGGATATTGAGTTTTTGTAGAATGTTGCAATCCAACTGTTTATAGATGTTTTAAAATTAAATGTTCCCAGTGCTTTAATAATAAAAGATCAAGACACCGAATCAAATTATTTCTCAAAATCTACAAGAATTAAAAGATCAGGTATTTTATGTAATTCAGTTTGCTGCATTATGTCATATATAATACAGATGTTTTCTCCAATGTATATGTCTTTAATAAAACCTGTTTGATTTTTATCTATTATTTTATCTAACACTGTTTAAATTCTGTTAGCAATACAGCCCGCAGCCATTTTATATTCACAATTTAATAGCGATATAGATATCCTGTTTTTAAGAAACAGTTTTGATTTGTTTGTCTTAAGGATACACGTAAATATACTGAATGTTTTTTAACATTGGACATTTCTTTAACAGTGTAGCTATAATGTATTGATCAGACTATGTAATGTCCTAAATATGCCCAAAAGAATTTGAAAAACTCTGCATTCAATCCATCTGAGGTAGGGCTTTTTGTCATTTTTCATACTGTTACAAAATGTTAAAACTTCTGAATGTGTTATTTTACTTCTAGAGAACGTGCTTCTTCACTTTCGAAAATTGTAATCACTTAGTTGGTCGATAATATGATTATCAGTTTGTTCACCAGGTACATATAAATTTTGACAAAAGTTTTTGTCTCTATTAAAATGTGTGTTTGGTCTGTAATTATTGTGTCATTATTTAATTCTAGTCTTGACTTTAATTTATTATAGTAGTTTCGAGACTCCAAATTACAAAATATTTTGTTAGCTTTTCACCATCTTCTATCCAATGAATGCTCGCTCGAATGAAATTACCTTTTAATCTTTTGTCTTCTAATTCTATTAGTTTGGGTTTTTTCTCTAATAGTTTAATGTTTATGATGTTATTTTCTTTTATATCGTTTATATCTTTTCTATTTGATTTTTTCTTATACGTTTTTCCTCTAATTTCCATTAACAATGTTTTCAAGAAAAAGTTAATCGTTTATTACAAACTCTATTTCTTCTTTAGGGATGGTCATAACATTTTCTGGATTGTAGATTAAAACAGCATATTAGGTTGTTATATTATTTATAGTTTCTTTTGTTATTTTCTTATACTCTTTGTCAGTCAGAAGTGAATTACTGAATTTCCATAATCCTTTACCACTTTGAATTGTATTTAATTCCATACAGAGAACTACCACGGAGTTAAACTGTTATCAATTAGAACATTTTGAACGTATGGTAAACATATCTAATCCAGCTGATTTTAATGTTTTAGTTTTCTCATCATAATTCGTCTTAATTGTTTTGTTTGTTTGTTTTTGTTTTGTTTTGTTTTGATATTATTATCATCATCTTCATCGTCATCATCATCATCATCATTTTTATTATTATAATCATCATCATCATCATCATTATTATTATTATTATTATTATTATTATTATTATTATTATTATTATTATTATAATTGTTGTTGTTGTTGACTTTCTGTATGTAAGATGCATAAACTGGTTCATGTTTTGCCACTGGATTTTACAAATAAATTTACATTTAATCCTATTCTTGGTTTTTGGTTTCTTGACTCTGTAGTGGCAAGTTGTAATCGTTTTGAAAGTCTAAATGAATACTGAACTGAACGATTATCTTGTTTACCCATTTAGATCGACATTTTATCGCTAATGATGTTTAGGTAAAGCAAATACTTTTAATACTGATAACGAAAATTACACTTCTAAATACACTCGTTTGTCCCCAGAGAACGGACATGTTCACGGTTTAGTGTTATTTGCTAGCGACAGTTAAATATTCATGCATAGGAGAATGGTAATTAATTGCTGGTGTAGTAATTTGATATTCATTAGTTTGGTTCCAGTTGCTAAGTGAATCCCGTGAGAGGAATAGAGCATTATCCATATGATCAATCGAGCGTGATGTAGCTTGATAGTAAGACACCCCCGTGATGTTATGCCCTCTAAAATATGGAGGTAGTCCAACTCAGTGGGGAGATAACCATGTTTGACAAACTGTTGTAACCCATGTACATATCCAGCTAAATTGAGACCCCTTGAAAACAGGACATTTCTACTTGGATAATAAACTCAGAATGGTATATAATAATTTTAATGTTCCCATCATGATAGTCCTATCGAATCAAAAATCGTTTTAATTTATCGAGCTTATTTTGTTAAATAAATTTTAAAATATATTATTAATGTATTTTATGAATGTGATACTTGGGTTTGGTAAATAAATAAAAAGATGCGTTGATTTTGGAATCATCATAGTTTTAAGAAATATAATTCTTCCAAGGGCAGTTAATTTTATAATAGACCATAATCATATATATATATAATATCCTGTATTTTATTTTTATAATATATGTAGATCAATAATCTGTTCTACGTGTACTAGGACGTTTATACCTAATTAATTGAATTCTAGTTTGCATCTTGTTTGACGAAAAACGTCTTTTTAATAATGCTTGCTTCCTATCCATAGAACTTTTGTCTTAACATAACTTAGTTTGATACCAAATATATGTGCACAATAATCTAATTCAATCATTCATTCATTTCAACTTATTTTCGAGCTTATTTATGTCCAATTAAGGTTCAAGCACGTTGTCCTGGGCTCACACCTCAGCTATCAGGGATGTCTGTCCAGGACAGTGGGTTAGTTACACCTATCCATTGAGTCATTAGAACTCGCACTGGGTGGGAGCCGGTACAGGGCTGTTGAACCTAGTACCTACCAACATTATATCCGATGGCTTAACCACGTCAACGTCAAAGCCAGTATAATCTAATATACAAAATGTCGATTAGGAAATCAGGGGATCGGTCTGTCATTTGTATATTGAACTATTAAATATTTGTCACCTTCTATAGCGATTCCGTTTATATTCTTGGAATTTCTAACTGAAATTGGAAGAATTTCTGCACATATAACATAAAGATATGGTGACAAGAGGTAGCCTTGCCTACACCCTGTTTCCAATTGGAAAGATTCTGATAAACATCCAAAACCCTTTTGCTAATCAGTTCCTCTGAAATCATTTACGCCACTTTCGGTATGCCGTCTATTAGTATTAATACGATTATAATAATGTCCTCGCCATGCCCTTTCAAAATGGTTATCAATGATGCATGGAAAGTCCCGTAAATTCATAAAGCAGTATGTTATCCGTTTATAATCTTTTCTGATATGCATTTACTTTGAAATATTAATACTTTAGAGTATACAATCTAACGATTAACCAGTAGGTATGGTTCCAATCACACTAAAAGTTGACGATATTGCTATATTAAGTGGTAAAGATCATTGTTCCACAGATCGGCAAATAAAACTCTAAGAGTACACACAGTTTACTTCTATAGCAAAGTTCAACATGATGAACCACACTAATAAAGTCAACACTGTCAATCATGTTGGAGCAGCTCATTACGTTTTGTTATTAGCATTGTGTGCATCATATGAAACTCTTGGTTCTGAAGATGATACTAAACAGACAGATGATATAACAACCATTTCTCGCTTTGTGACATCAAACAATGACAGTGTCATAATCGGAAACCCCAGGATTATATAAATTCTATAAGTTCTAACATTTTTACATTAACCTCGCCTCATACCCCCGTTCCTGGACAAAATCTACTTCCTGGACAAAATCCATCTCCTGAAAGAGATCCACTTCCACATCTGCCACAACCGCTGCCACGTAACCCATGGGATGACGTCAAGAACCGTTTCAACGACTTTGAGAGTGAAGTAGTAGCAATAGATTCTGTTTATTGTGGACCTACTTGCAGATTTAAAACTGGACTGAATGCATCCACGATAAAATAATGTTGTGATGAATGCAGCTGTAGTGAGAACTGCCAGCAAAGTGGAGACTGCTGTCCCGATCTTGTTCTTCTGTACAACGAAACACACCAGAAAGGAAAGTACCCGGGATGTATAGAAAATGAGATACCTTTAACTATACGCACCAAGTATTACCTTGTAATTAACTAGTGTCCTGAGTCTTATAATGTGACACATTTAAAGAAGGCTTGTGAAGAACCACCATACACAGACTGGTCAAGTGTAGTTCCACACTTTAATATAGACTCGGGCACGTCGTTCAGGAGCATCTACTGTGCCCAGTGTCACGGCCAGAACAACACCCGCAGGTGATCCACATCAATCACTTGTTCTTCTTTCGACAACACACTGCAGGAGGCCACATCCCTCAAGGATCTCTTCAATGGTACAATGGAAAGTAAAATATGTAACATCCATTTTGCTGAACCTGTGGACACGCGAATATGTAAAACAAGGCAGGGTGCAGTTATAGATATTTGTAACACTACTGGAAAATGGCGGTCATATGACAAGAACATCGCAAAAGCTTGTTATATGTTCTCACACGTTTGAATGGAACATACAGGAATATTTTCTGTTACTTGTGTAATACGGACCTAAACTGGCATTCAGTCTTAAGGCAGACATTTGAAGATCGAACCAGGCACACTATGACAGCCACTCTAACAGCTCTGGTTGATTTTAGTAACACGTTGGAATCTCAGCATCATGATTATTCACAAGATGATGGTATCGAACTAAGACGCAATAGAAGTGAATCAATGATTGCATTTTTAAAACAGGTTGGTTTTGTTTGTAACGAAATGTGAATTTGTAGTGCCATGATCGCTTCGAAAAGCGAAGCCCAGGGCCAATATTTTCGAAGCAATGTTCGCCTACGAAATCGTAAAACCATCGTAAACTATGACGTCACTATGACGTGTGCTGTTGTGACGTCACAACCTACGATTGTTTTACGATTTTGTATCACTAAGATGGCGTCGAAATTATGCGCCCAGGACTAATGAGTTGATAAACAGTATGAACTGTGTGCACTAATTAGTAAGTTAAGACTAATATAAAAGAAGAAACGCAAAACCACATTGTCGTAACATTTGGAGAATTGATTTAATTATTGAATGGTGAGTCCGATAATTACCAAATGTTGCAGGATTGTTCACAGTTCACTCTAGTCCATTGTGAGTAAGTGATAGGACACACCACCAAGGTCAAGGTCATCTGGAGTCAATACCGGGTGTGGCCTCCGCGTGTGTTGACAACTACCTGGCACCGCCTGCCCATTGAAGCAACCAGAGTACGGATGACGTCCCGGGGGATGGTGGTCCACTCGGCCTGCAAGGCTGCTGCCAGCTCGGGCAGGGTCTGGGGCTGTGGTTGTCGCTGTCGGAGGCGTCGGTCCAACTCGTCCCATAGATGCTCAATTGGGTTCAAATCCGGTGATATCGATGGCCAAGGAAGGACATTAATGTTGTTGTTCTGTAGGAAAGCCGTTGTGAGACGTGCTGTGTGAGGCCTGGCGTTGTCATGTTGGAACACTGCGTTGGCGTTGGCCATAACTGGAACGATGTGTGGCCGGAGGATCTGGTCAATGTAGCCCTGTGCATTCAGGTTGCCCTGCACGTGGACCAGGTCAGTTCTGCCAGTGTGTGAGATGGCTGCCCACACCATGACACTACCCCCGCCGAATCTGTCCACTTCCTGCACGCAGTTTGCCGCATAACGTTCACCACGACGCCTATACACGCGACATCTTCCATCATGACGTCGGAGCAGAAATCGGGACTCATCACTGAACCATACCTGTCTCCATCGCAGTTGAGGCCATTGTCGATGAATCTGGCACCACTGCAGTCGGAGTCGACGGTGTTGTGGTGTTAAGATGACACCTCGAACTGGACGTCTGGCACGAATTCCTACCTCACGTAGGCGGTTCCGTACGGTCTGGTCGGATATCCTGCGCAAACCTGGTATTGCTGCGGCTGTGGAGGTGGCAGTAGTCAATCGTTCCCGAAGGTGGCGTACCCGGATGTAGCGGTCCTGCCCGGGGGTAGTGACCCGTGGTCGACCGGATCTAGGGAGGTCACGTGTTGATCCATGTTGCTGGTAACGGTCCCACAGTCTGGAGATGGTGCTTGGGGACACATGGAATGCCCTGGCAACGGCCGTTCTGGATTCGCCTGCGTCTAGTCGGCCGATGGCATTGTTTCTCTGCGGTTCACTGAGACGTGGCATGTCCTGGATTGTCAACTGTCGGCCAGATACAGAGGCCAGGCAAGCGAACACCCTGCACTTTTATACTGTCGGTGTTCATGTTGCACGTGCAGACAACGCACGTGCAGTGGTGACATGGTTTGCACGTGGCTGCGTTTTTGCGAATATTCACATTTTGGAACTTTATTGTACAGTAGCTGCGTTTTATCGAATGTAACCGTGGGAATGTGTTTGGGACATGCAATGACCTTATATTCACAAAGCATGAACCGGTAGGAAACATAAAATCGGAGTTATAACCCATTTGTACCCTTTTGCGTTTCTTTTTTTGAAGAGTATATGTCTGTAAGGCCCCCAATCAGTTATATAGCATGTTTAATTTTCGAAATGAACGTTTGTTTGAAGTATTAGCTATATGAATTAATTTTCAAAATGTTCAGATTTAGTTCTTAACTTGCCTATCTTATTTGCAACTGTCTTCGTGATATGGTACGATAATTGTCATTTAAAACAACAACAAAAAAAAACCCGAATTGTTACCATTAAATTTATGCACGGTTTCTTGATAATGTTCATCTCAAATTATGTCGAAAATATTAAAATTTCACGTTTAGACGTTTGGACGAGTTAAAGGGACATACCCTAGTTTTTAAAGACTACAGCATATTTTTCAGTACTAGATCCGTTTATGATCACTGAAATCAAACATTACTTATATTTTATTGCTTGCATTATCCATTTCCGTAGAACCGAAGTGTTTCTGGTCATCCTGTTGCTTCTAATATAACAAATGCACGTGCGTCTGAGAAGTAGCAGTTATTGATTCGAGTTCTAGTCTATTTTTAAAGGATATTTTTAGGTATTAACGCCACAGATTCTTGTTTCACTGTTGTAACTTTATCCAAGTGTGTTTCAGGTTTGTAGATTAACTAAACTTAGTGTCCATTTTTACGAGGTGAAACTAGGGTGTCCCCTTTAAACCTGTTTTATAGTTGAATATATGAATGGTAATCAAACTGCATGCTAAAAATAAATATACAGTGGTAAAAAGTTTATTTCAGTATTTTTGTACTATGTACTATGCATTAATTTACTATTGAGATCTCAATAATGATAGTTGTTTTATAAGACCGGCCTCGGTGGCGCAGTGGTTAAGCTATCGGACAACAAGCTGGTAGGTACAGGGTTCGTAGCCCGGTACCGGCTCCAATCCAGAGCGAGTTCTTAAGGGCGCAATGGGTAGGTTAAGGCCACTACACCCTATTGTTGGTATTATGTTTGAGCTGTTTATCTTATTGTATTATCCCAGCGGTAACTCATGACGGTGAACATATTTTTTCATAGTGAGAAATATTTTGCATTCGTACGTACAATTCTTTTAAATGATTTGTCGCTAACAAACCAATGACTTTATCAGTACTAAAGATGACATCATCACGATTTGACAAATACACAAAATGATGTCTCGTAGGTAAAAGAGTTCCCGTTTCACGGCTCACTGTTTGCATTGTTACTTTAATGCAATTCATTACAGATTATTAAAAACAGAATAAATAGAACTTTGATTTTTTTTAATAAATAATTATCTGGGAACGTTATTAAAAGACAATATTATAATAATACTCAGAACAGTGTGTAAAGTGTTTTACATCGTATATACTTATATATTTACATCGAAAATAAAAGGCTATTAGAGAAACGAAATAGCTGGGGTAAAAACATATAACATTTCATTAAACAAGCACGCTGTCCTGGACACACACCTCAGCTATCTGGGCTGTCTGTCCAGGGCAGTGGGTTAGGTGTTAATTGGTTAGTAAGAGAGAAGAGGGTGTAGTGATCTTACGCTACCCATTGAGTCGTTAAACCTTGCTTTGGGTGGGAGCCGGTACTGGGTTGCGAACCCTATACCTATCAGCCTTATGTCCGATGGCTGAACGACGAGACCACCGAGGCCGGTAAATATAACCAAATGGGTACCAATTATTATCAAATTTATGTCCCTTCGTGACAAATGAAAACTATTTCACTCGGGATATAAATTTTATAATAACTGGTAACTCGTTTATTATCGTCTTTGTATTTCAGTGTCAAAGTCTGTTGATCAGCTGTGCAGGAGGCAAACAGCTGGATAAGGACCAATGTCGCAGTCTGTTCTCGTCCAACATGTACGGATACCGAGTGTGTTTCCAGACCAACATTTCCATCACCAACCAGCTGACACCAACCAGAGATCTATTTAATCTAATAACTAACCACTACCCTCAAATAAACTATACACTGATAGAACTCGCTAACATAACATCATATGTTTTAGAAATTCAAAACTGTCCTCACAAAATGATGTACACTGTGGTACGTTACGTGATATTAATTTTCTCAATACGATACATGAACAGAAATCAACTTGAAAGAGATCTTATGGGTGACAAAATCATAAAGGCAAACTCTAGCATCCATATTAGGTACCAAGGAGGGTGTAGCAGAGGATCAGTGTCAGCATTAAAGAAAGCCGATAAGTATCACTGTTCTACGTGGTTTCACACGTTTATTTTCAATCAGCCATTTGCAATACCAGAGTATGGCGCGAGAATTCAAAAAGGAGCGAAATACCTTCAACTCAATAAGCAGCTTAGTTGTACAAGAGTCGTCCTGAATGCTTCACATTACAGTATCAATTGCCATGACAACACGTCCAGTGCTAAAGAGAGCCAAGCCTTTACATTTCCAGTTTTAGTACTTTTGAAAACCCGGACCATGCTGAAAGATGAAGATTTCCAGGAGCTGGATAATAGAACTGTTATCGTCTGCCTCGATGACTATATGAATGCTACTTTACAAATGTCTATTCCGTGTAACAATCAACGTGTCGTGACGCAGACAATAATTCTTGGTGTTTTGTCCTTTGTTTGTACCTCAGTGTCGTTATTATTTTTAGCCATAACGTTTTTGACATATTGCCTTTTTCCTAGTATGCGAACAATAGGGGGAGTCTGTAACATGGCACTGGTAGCTACAATGTTCGCAGCACAATCATTTTATGAATTTGGAGTGGAGCAAAACGAAGATGGCGTTGATTGTCAAATAATTGGGATTTTTATTCATTTTCTTTGGCTGGCAGCTGTGTTTTGGATGAACGCATGCACGTTTTTGTTTTTTCTCAAACTATCATTCCCACTTAAGTGTAGACATTTTGGTCACAATCTCATAAAAATATTTTCTCTTTCTGCCCTGTATGCTAACGGCGTATCTGGTTTAATTGTTGGCTTAAACATGATTATTAACATTGCTTCTCGAGGTGATATTGGATATGGCGGTAATATTTGTTACCTTAATACAATGTTTTCTAAGATATATTTCTTTCAGATACCTATGGGAACAATCGTAATTGTAAATATTGGTTTGTTTGCCTTTACAATTGATAGAATTCGACGCCATAATTCGGTAAGCAGTACACGCGAGAGTAAGATCAATTTATGTTCGTGTGTTAAGTTGTCCGTCATCACTGGACTGGTGTGGCTGTCCTCATATCTGTATGAGATATTCCACATCACAGCGTTTGCTTACATCTTCACAGTCCTTGTTGGTTCACAGGGCGTCCTTTTCTTTTTCGCTATTGTAGTTAACAAAAACGTATTGTCGCTGTGGGCCAGTTGCCTTTCACGAAAACAGAAATACGCCATTAAGGAATAGAGAAATCAAAATAAGACTTCTTCACCAAAAGACCAAACTGAGTAGGACATCACAAAGTGATACACATGAATGTATGGCCCTTCTGAAGTTAGAGCATGATTATTTGTGATTTCACCATTCCATTAAGAACATATATTATTACAGTTTGTTAGTATTACTTACTTTGATAACATGTGTCATGCAACATTAATAAATGTTTTTATTTGAAATTAAAATATATACTGTAATTATATTTATTTATTTGTAATTTTCTATAGTGAAATATAAGCATATAGTGTGGAATTTTAAATTATTATTATTGGGGGGTGGGTGTAGTGGTGGTAGGTTTGTTGGTGTGTTTTTGTTTCTTGGTGTGCATGTGCGTTTGTGTGCGTGTGTGTGTGTGTGGGGGGGGGGGGTGTATATAATTTATTTTTATATTTATTATTTGTATAAAATATGGATAGCTGACCCCTGTACGTTAATCCAGTGGTTAAAGGCAATTATAGCAGTGTCTTCTCCTGTTTGCATTGCCAACAGCCTTCTTTGTACATACCCGATACCGGTTGTCATAAATATGTGTTTGCGCTCCCCATCCAGACGACTACCGTTAACACATCGTGCTATATATTGCATACAAAGAAGAATTGTAAAAAAATTACAACCATAATGGAGGCCGTCATCTTTGTTACTAAAAACAGACGTGGGTACATACTCGACGGCCGTGTATATAGACTCGGCTAATGGGGTTTGGCAGTCTACACGGCGGTAGCATTCCGATTCAAGTACAAGACGAAACCGGACGTATCGCCGTGCTCCTTGGATCTACTCCCCCACCAGGAAGGGGGGGGGGGGGGGGGCTGCTAACTACTTATGGGAAGCTGCTTGAGTATCGCATCGCGTATACCGGGTCACAGGCGACCGTGACTTTGGTGTATTGCGACGCGGCACACAGGAGTATTACGAGGAATATGAAGAGGAAATGCGCGCCAGGAGCGGCACAGGGGCGGGGTCAAAACCAGTAGCTCAACTGCCGGCGGTGGCCCCTTCCGTTGTACAACCCCAAGCCCAATAGACACTTGGCGGACCGATCGAGACAGCTTTGCTGGACCGGCTGAACTCGCCAGCGGCGGACCTTAACACCGTTGTTATGGAGTCGCCCACCACCCCTGTTGTGATGCCACTCCCACCTTCCCAACCCCGGAAGAGTGCACCAGTCCAGACGCAGGCCCGACTTTTCGCTGTTGCTAAAAAGAAGTCAACCGTTCAACTGAGCGGAAACGGGACAAGCCACGCCCTTCTACTATCCCGCCGCTGAAGCCCGACATGGAACAAGATGAGCAGTGATCATTACAGGCCGGCAAGCTCCCCCATCGCTACACTCAACTTGTGAAGACCAACGTAGAGGATGTTAGACACCTCTTCAGTACGCCAAAACATGAGTCCTTCAAAGCTCTGCCAACCAGTCATGCCGAAGGGGACTTTGCACTGCACAAAGTCAAACTACAGGAGGGACGCCCGGCGGTGTGCGTCACAATTCGCCGGCTAGGACTTTATCATCATGGACTGCTACTACCAGAAATGGACAACCCGACCCTGCACCGAATCCCAAAGAACATTTCAGGGAAGGACTACCAAGCCATAGCCAGAATAATAGCAGGATCCGTCTACCCCAGCTGGACATCCCGGACTTCATAGGAACACCATAGACGACAACCTCCATACCAACTTCCTTCGCCTCCCGTGAGTATGGACTTTTGTCGGACGTAAAACATTTTGGTCGCCATTCTAAAACTTAATTTTGTTTATATAAATAGTCTGATGGCCTTTATTTTTGGTAGTCCGTCTAGATTACTCAAATCACTTTCAAACTTCGGTTGAGCGTTCACTTTTTTGTTTGGACTTTAAAGTTTTTGACCAGACATGTCATTCTCAACTTGGAACTAACTTTTCCAAATTCTGCTCACTTCAAGCATACTCCTCCCGCTCCTGTCCCGGAATTAGTCACTGGCGAAGTCAGAGGTTAAGTCTGGGATGGGGGTGCCTGAACCCTCAGTGGATATGGGCACGTTAATACAATTCCCATCCCATCCCATACACGCCGGTAGTATTTTTATGGGGAAGCCCAGTGAAAGACCACTACAACCCATCTAAACATTCCCGTGCTAAACACTAGTTACATATTGTAGTTTAGAATGTACTGCCACTCGGTGAACCTGCAGCATTTTTGGAGTATAAAGCCGAGATATAGGTGTTACTTTTCTGACGGCGGCGTTGAAGCTTCGTAATTAAATCATTTTCTTTTCACAAACTACATCTAGTGATTATATAAAACACTATATTTTGTGAACTTTTACTTAGGTCACCACACACTGCGACCTTTGATGTACAAGTTGAGGGGCCCCGTTTGGGATGAAAAAATTAACGAGTACACAGATGGCGATCGATCTCGGGACCCATCGCACCTCAGACGAGCTGTATACAAATGAGCTTCATGTCGCTACCGCAGACTGACGGAATAGACATTCTTACATAGACTCAGTCTGATTGGACTTTACTCTTCTCACAGAAATATTTTATACATAGCAATGAAGTATATAAATCTACGGAAACCATACAAATGATATCGTATAAAAAGTCATATTTGCACTGTATTTAGCTACAGTGAAAATATAGAAATCATATTTACTTTTTTGTAAAAGTGCGTGATTAAATTATCTCCCTTTGTCTCGTCTTTTCGTATTTAAGTTTGATGATTATCAATGCATCTGATCGTATTTTAAAAAATAAAACAATGTAACTTGAACAACTGTACCTATAAAACAGGGATATGAAGTGCAATTACGATAAAAGGTATGTTTGCACAGCAGTATTATTGTAAATATATGTAATTTAATAATTAAATAAAGATAATTTTATACAAATTTCTTTTAAAAAGTCTATGGTCAAGTAAATGTTTTTGATAGGATAAGCGAAAGATATTAACAAAAATTGAAATATATTGTCATAAGTTAGAAAAGATGTATATAATAAATAGACTATTTCATGGGTTTTTTATTTTTCGAATCGCAATTCGTGAAAATATGGTTTTCACACATCAAGAGTTGACATAAAAATCGTATTCGAAAAACAAACAAACTTGAAATAGCCTCTATTACTCAAAATGTTTACAATTAACTTTTACATAAATATCGTATGTTTATGACATGGGCCATAACTAACGCTGATACAGGAACAGTGGCGTAGCTGGTGGTGTGTGTGTGTGTGGAGGGGGGTGGGGGGCGGGGGCACGGGGGCAATGCCCCCCCACGAATCAGACCCTTTTTTTACTGTATTAAATTTTATAAAATCATACATACAGACAGACATACAGACATACAGACATACATAGAGTGGTTGTCCCACTCCACCCCACCCCAATATAATATTCTGGACAGGAGTAAGAGCACTAAAGAACAATTTAACTGATACCATCGCCTTCTATCACATCATTTATTTAACGTTAGGTACAAAAACCGTCTTGCTAGCGACCACGATCGCTCGCCTTCCTGAACCAATCTAATTAAAATTAGCTCCACTATTACATGTGGATCTAACAGCAGCCCGTTGGAGCTCATGTCCAGTTGACCTTTCATTCGACCAATCAAAACCTCACTTGCAAAATCATGCCAGTGATTTGAAAAGAATTTGAAAACATTCGGGATTATGCCGAGGGTATACGAAATGATTCGGGTGAATTACGAAGTATACCGGAAAATAATTGCAATATAAAATTTTATCTAAAATTCGTTTCATAACGAAAAAAAACCCAGCGATGGTATAGCCATAAAATCTGTTTATACTACTATACAATCCAGAGTTTATTACTGCACTTTTCCACCTATTGCATAAATAGTCTCGCCCGATATTTTTAGAATTTGTATGCTCCCGAATAACGCTATAAAAGGCGAAGTGTAATTGGTCGATATTTAAATTGTTATTTATAGATGAAATGTCATCTGGACATGGGAGTCCACGCAATGCTGTTAGAGCTAATTTTAATCAGATTGCTTCCTGAACATGCCTCAGTTATAGCACAGACTTCTGACGTCACGCTATATCAGCTACTAGTTTGCGGCAGTTGCCTTTTGTGAAATTTACAACATTCAGCATAACCGCTTTGAAAGTTATCAACATCGATTGTGAAGCAATTTCAATCTATTTAACGTCTACTACATATAACAGTTTGTGGATAATAAATACATTTAAACATTCGCTGAAATGCCGTACGAGATTTATAAAATTCGTTTGGGAATTGTTTTATACTGCTCGGTGAACAAAACAATTCCCAACCTCCTTTCATAATTTCGTAGGATACTCTGCTCATGCAATAATCCATATGCATCACATATGAAGTTATGGGTCGTATCTAGCGGAGTGGGTACAAGGGCAGACCCCTAAAGAAAACACAACAGTGTAAAAAGTGTAATTTTCGTTCTACCTGGTGAAAATCCTATATTGTTGTGCCTTCATTCTAGTGGCGGTGGTATTTTTCACTTTTTTCTTCTAGAGGTTTTAGGTTATTTTGTGTTACATAAGACCTTTAAGTTACCATTTGGCCAACGTGCTTACTATACTGAACATCAAAAAAGCAACACGGATATAATTTTGACCTGTGACAATTGTTTTTTAAGAGAGAGAGAGAGAGAGAGAGAGAGAGAGAGAGAGAGAGAGAGAGAGAGAGAGAGAGAGAGAGCGAGAGAGAGAGAGATGGGGGAGGGGAGAGAGAGGAGAGAGACAGAGTACAGACAGACAGAGAGGGGAGAAGGGGAGAGAGGGGGAGAGAGAGAGAGAGAGAGAGAGAGAGAGAGAGAGGGGGGGGGGGGTGGGAGGGAGAGAGGGGAGGGAAGGGAGAGAGACAGAGTACAAACAGACAGATAGGGGAGAAGGGGCAATTGTTTTTTAAGAGAGAGAGAGAGAGAGAGAGAGAGAGAGAGAGAGAGAGAGAGAGAGAGAGAGAGAGAGAGAGAGAGAGAGAGAGAGAGAGAGAGACAGAGAGAGAGACAGAGAGAGAGAGAGAGAGAGAGACAGACAGAGACAGACAGAGAGAGAGACAGAGAGAGACAGAGAGAGAGAGAGAGAGAGAGAGAGAGAGAGAGAGAGAGAGAGAGAGAGAGAGAGAGAGAGAGAGATAGAGAGAAGAGAGAGAGAGAGAGAGAGAGAGAGAGAGAGAGAGAGAGAGAGAGAAAGAGAGAGAGAGAGAGAGAGAGAGAGAGAGAGAGAGAGAGAGAGAGAGAGAGAGAGAGAGAGAGAGAGAGAGCTGTAGGCAACATGTACATAATATAATCTTTTATTTTAAAATAAGAATACAGCAAGCTTGCGACAGAACAGAGATCATACGACTAATAGTTATTTTTAACGACACCACTAGAGCACATTAATTTATTAATCATTGGCTATTGGATGTCAAAAATTCGTTTTCAAAATGTTGGCACATTAAAACTTTTAAAAATAGTTATGGCTCCCATCTGGATATGGTGCACAAACAAATGATGTCATGACAGGACCATTTTTTTCTGAAACCTTATGTAATCATATACCAAAACAATTCGTATGTGTTAACGTAAAAGAAATAACTAAGCATAATGCCTGCTTTAATCGGTCGTCTTAGTCATCAGGAAAAACTGTGGTTATAGGATAAAAAGCAATTTTTGGTGGAATATTCCAGATTTGATTTCTAATTACAAGTATTAATTTCCTGTCTAAATTTTATCGTCGCACCTGACTGAAGACCCCCTGATATCGAAAACCTCTAAATTAAGTTAATTAACACAGATTGCCTCCAAATTAACATGAATTTGCATCCGCTTTGTAAGTTCTGTTATCACAGTTGGCAGATGAACACCAGAGATTGTGCCACAACGACACTCCAAATATCTGTCCCACGGGCCTGTTTTAGCACTATGCTTTTCACTATAACTCTATCATGTATTGAGTTTTATACTATATCATCATGTATTGAGTTTTATACTATATCTTAATTATTAATGTGTTAAAACATAATTTAATACATATCTGAAGGATATGACAATACTAATAAATTAAAAAGATTATCCTTAGTTTTCAACCTTACCATGACGTCCATTTGTTCCACGCAGCAAAATAAACACACACCCTGCTTTTACCTTTTTTCCACCTCTTTTTGTTGTCGTTATTTTGTTTTGTTTTTTCTAAACACTGTCTTGCTTTACCGTGTTTTAAATATAAAGCATTATACGGATAAATGCATTTGGAATGACCTATGGTCGAATTATTTGAAATTCTGTTTGGCCGTAGGAAAAAAAAAAAAAAAAAAAAAATTCGTGCGCGTGAAATTATTTTAGACAACAATCGACATTGAGATACTACACAACATTATGATATGCATTGAAATGCATTGCTTATAGGGATATCCATATGCTAATCATTGAAATGTAAGTAAACTGTAATTTTAATCATGTAAAAAAAAGTATTTGCGAAAACTTTTATAAATTGAACATGATAATTGTTTATTTCCATGCCAGTATGAAATACATAACCGGTTTAGACACACTGTGCTTGAACGGTGTAATAAAAGTGAATAATAATTTCGATAATATAACGTACTATGAAATAACAATCAAACTCTTTCAGGGGCGTAGGCTATGGGGGGGGGGGTTCGGACGAAACCCTCCCCCCGCCCCTTCCCCCGCTGAAGCAAATGGTCCGCTTTCAGAACTAAAACATACAGGTTTATACATATGCAGATTCTGGTGGTGCAAACAAAATTAGAAAAAGGTCAACTTGGTTCATATTCGACCGCCCCCCTCCCCCCCCAGGTCCAGATCAAGCTAAGCCCCTGTGTTTCTAATACAGGTGTCGGGTCGAAGCCCAGTGGTAAAGCGTTCGCTTGATGCGCGGTCGGTCTAGGATCGATCCCCGTCGGTGGATCCATTAGGCTGTTTCTCGTTCCAGCCGGTGCTCCACAACTGGTGTAACAAAGGCCGTGGTATGTACTATCCTGTCTATGGGATGGTGCATATAAAAGATCCATTGCTCTTAATCGAAAAGAGTAGCCCACGAAGTGGCAACAGCGGGTTTCCTCTCTCAATATCTGTGTGGTCCTTAACAATATGTCTGACGCCACGTAACCGTAAATAAAATGTGTTGAGTGCATCGTTAAATAAAACATTTCCTTCCTTCCTTT
Source organism: Gigantopelta aegis (assembly GCF_016097555.1). NCBI lineage: Eukaryota > Metazoa > Mollusca > Gastropoda > Neomphalida > Peltospiridae > Gigantopelta > Gigantopelta aegis. The sequence goes on from NC_054704.1 coordinate 65,641,930, forward strand.
CTTTCTACTGCAGGGTTTCTGTAGCCGAATGAGGGAATTCTCACATTTGTTCATTCTTTCAAAAGTGCATATAAAAGATATCTTGCTGCTAATGCAGGGGCGGATCCAGGAATTTTAGCGGGGGGGGGGGGGGGGGGGTCCAGTCTTGAGCCTTTGAAGGACCCCCCCTCGATTGGAAATTTTCATATTTGAAGATAGCTTTAGATGGATTTGAAGTATATTCCCGTTTTCAAAATCCTGCTTGTTGGTCACGAGCAGGGGGGGGGGGGGGGTCCAGACCCGCTGGATCCCCCTGGATCCGCGGTCCAGACCCCCTCGGACCCCCCCCCTCCCGGATCCGCGTCTGTAATGAAAAGAAAGAAATGTTTTATTTAACGACGCACTCAACACATTTTATTTACGGTTATATGGCGTCAGACATATGGTTAAGGACCACACATATTTTGAGAGGAAACCCGCTGTCGCCACTTCATGGGCTACTCTTTCCGATTAGCAGCAAGGGATCTTTTATTTGCGCTTCCCACAGACAGGATAGCACAAACCATGGCCTTTGTTGAACCAGTTATGGATCACTGGTCGGTGCAAGTGGTTTACACCTACCCACTGAGCCTTGCGGAGCACTCACTCAGGGTTTGGAGTCGGTATCTGGATTAAAAATCCCATGCCTCGACTGGGATCCGAACCCAGTACCTACTGTATAATACTTTATTTTCGCGTTTTAATGAAATTCGTAAAAATATATTCCACGCGAAAATAAACTTTTTATAAAGGCCGACAAAAATAAAATAAAATATGTAGTCTCGTTCAACTATACCACATTAGTTTCCGATGTACGAGGCTAGTTGTAACAAAGCGGTGCTCCCTCCTGTCACGGAACAAACCACAAAACACAAACGATGTTTAAAACTTTAAATCAAGAACACGATTGTAAGTACATACATGATAATAAAACAATACTAATACTAAAAAGCTTTATGCTGTTTTCCTTCGCATGTGCTAGCGATCAGTTCATCGGACAGAGTCTACACGTGTTCAACGACGGAAGTAAACATGCATTATCACAGTATATTAAAAATGTGGAAGTGAAAAAATCCGGACTGGGCTATGTTCAGATGTTTCACAATTTACCAGCCTGTAGACCGATGGCCTAACCACGACGCGACCGAGGCCGGTCAATTCTTGGGGAAGCCACTAATGACAACACCTTACAAATGTGATATTCTCTATTTAATTATGCAAATAGTATATATACATGTAAGTGAGATTGATTCATTTGTAGTTATCACAAATAAATTTATATAAAGATAGGGAAAGTAAGTACTTGAAACTATAATACATATTTAAACCTATAGAAGAAGGAAACAAATGCCTATGACACCCCAGTTCATTGCTTAACCATGGCTAATATTATTAAAACATTAATTGTGAAACTTGCGACATCTGCTGCCACCACTTATAGCTTACTCATTTCAAATAGCAGCAAGGGCTCTTTTGTATACCCTTTCTCCACAGATAGGATTACGAACCCATGCATACCAGGGGTGGGACGTAGCCCAGTGGTAAAGCGCTCGCTTGATGTGCTGTCGGTTTGGGAACGATCCCCGTCAGTGGGCCCATTGGTCTATTTCTTGTTCCAGCCAGTGCACCACGACTGGTACATCAAATGCTGTGGTATGTACTATATCTTGTCTATGGGATGGTGCATATCGAAAAGGGTATCCCATGAAGTGGCGACAGCAGGTTTCCTACCTCAGTATCTGTGTGGTCCTAACCATATGTCCGATGCCACATAACCGTAAATGAAATGTGTTGAGTGTGTCGTTAAATAAAACATTTCCTTCCTTCCTTCCATGTATACCAGTTATGAAACACCCAGTGATATGGACAAGCAACTTTCCAATTCCGCTTGAGATGGGACAAATCCAAATCACACTTACATGTACCGGTACATCTTGCAACCAGTCATACATTGTCATGTTGCCTTATTTAATATTCCACAGTTGTCACGGGGATCCTATAATACCCGTAACTGAATGAAACACGATTGTCCAAATATCTCTCCTAACTGTATATCTATTAGATCTCTCTGTAACAGGCAGTTATACCCGCTTGTGGCTCGTCTAGGTATGATCAGAGATAAGATCTTATATAAAGTATATATTATTATAGCACGTTTAGTTTACTAGAAAACACAACAAAAACACAATACTCTTTGGAATCTGTATTAACCTACGCTGACAAATGTACTGCCGCAGTAGTTAATTAACAACAACAAATAATAACAACCCAGAACTGATCACTTAATTAGTTAATCTCTAGGTGTCTAGTTTACACAATGTGCTAATCACTTCACCGTGACACAACACCCACCCGTGTGATAATTGAGAAACGCTTCCAGGAGAACTTAATTAATAAAGGAATTACAACTCTATTCCTAACTGGTTAATTTTTAATTAACCCTTTCTACTCGTTCAATAACGTGTGATAATTGAGAAACGCTGCCAGGGGAACTTAATTAATAAAGGAATTACAACTCTATTCCTAACTGGTTAATTTTTAATTAACCCTTAACTACTCATTCAGTAACCTTGTAACACAGAATTAATACTGGTACATATCAGAATAAAGACAATAACCTACAGTTTACCTAGGTCCTCCAGGATGACTTGTTAAGCTTTTTATAATTATTTAGGACAGTGAGCCTACAGATTACTGCGTCAGATGACCGGCAGCACCGTCTAAATAATATTGGTATAATACAGTATTAAAATATTTAAAGTCACATCAATCACATCAAGGTTATACACAGAGCAGAAAATATATATTTACTTAAGTCCCGTCTGAACTAATATAGATCTCATTTCGATTCCATCCAGAACTTTTATTGCAGTTTTTACGAGATACTGAATTTTATTCTAAATTTTAATTATATCTATCTGTGATATTTGTACTTTTACACAGTCCTTTACACTGTGTTTTTATTTAATTGTTGAATTTTTATATTGATGATGATCATCACACTTTTCTTGCATTTTACCATAGTTTGACACCCAATAGCCGATGTATTTTTCGTGCTGGGGTGTCGTTAAACATTCATTCATTCATTCATTCATTAATATAGATCGTTCAGTGGACGACGTCCGTACTCCTGGATACTTCCAATGTTTCTCGTCGATATCTCTAAAACTCTAGCTATTTATTCAAAACTCTCAGAGACAGCAAATATCGCCTGGAGGCACAAGGCGGTACCTCACGTATCATCTGAATTTCCACAGCGACCAAGACGGCATATCTTTCTCTTAGTTCGCCAGACCCAATGACGCCAAGTCGCCAAATCACGGTTGTAAAAACCGCACTCGCGGAGGTATTACGTAACTACTGGCCACCTGGGATTAAGTGCATATGGAACTGCACACGGCCTTCTAAAACAATTAATATCGCCACAGGCGAAAAGAAATTAACAGCATGTACCGTCACACACCCCCACCTCAAAAAGGATATTTCCTCTACTCTAGGCATAGGGAAATATACTACATTAAAACAAAAGGTGCGTTAACCGACGCATCCGGGCATTTATAACACATGTAATAATAAGGTGACTACCAGTAATCACACTGAGTCTCTGAGTCCCTGGTATACAAATACAATATATAAAAACAAAACAGAATTCAAGAATGTCAACACATTATCATAACGTTCAACTTCGGGACAGGGCATCAGCTATTACATTGGATGTGCCCTTGATATGTTCAATGGTGATTGGGAATTCCTGCAGAAGAAGACTCCATCTCAAAACTCTCTGATTGGAGGCTTTCATTAGGATGGTCCAGTCCGTCTTCATCTTCTTGGAACAGCACAGCTCCAGCACCCACGTCACTGGCACCCACAGCTAGCTTTAACGGCATTCGGTAGTCGGGTGCTGCCATCACGGGAGACGAGTAGCGCATCTGCTTGAGACGGTTGAATGACTTCTCTCATTCACCTGACCACTGGAACTTCGTTTCTTTCTTTTTCAGTGTCGCACGTTTTCCAGGTTTTCTCCGATAGGCATGCTGTCGAATCGGTGTAGCGTTGGGTTCCTGGCTTAAGGTATTAGTAACCGTTGGAAGGTCCTGACAAATGGAAACATTGTCTTGTATCAGCGTAGTCAACTTTTCTCGCTGGGGTTTCAAGTCTGCTAGAATCTGGCTGTTGGTTAATTTTCTCTCTGAAGTCTTGACGTCATCACAGGAAATTGAGTGACTCTCAATTTGGACAGGTAGCACTGGAACTATCGGCAGTCTGTCAAAATATCCTTTTAGCATATTGATGTGACAATACCTACTTTTCCTAACCCTATCAGGAGTGTTTATCACATACCCTGTCTCATTAACCCGTTTGTGCATCACACAGGGCCTGCAATACCTGTTCTGCAATGAACCCCGTTTAATGGGAAGGTACAGCAGCACCTTATCCCAAGGTTTAAATTCCCGACTCCTAGTCTTCCTATGAAACACTGATTTTATTTTGCTCTGAGCATGGCTCAGTTGCTTCCTAGCCTTCCTATCTCTAACTCTCTTATTCATTAATACTCCATTGTCCATATCATAACCTGACATCTGATCCTCCATCTCACCCTGTGTTAACAATGTAGTGCGAGCTGCCAACAATTTTGGATCAGCCCCTGCTCTAGCATTAACTCTTGTCTATTACAAGGTAATTCCCCTCTATCAAACACAACTGGTTCAATTCCCCTCTGCGGGAGATCAACAGGTTCCACCACATTTAATTCCTCAGTTGACTTATCTACCATTTTACTGATAACCTCGTCCACTCCAATTTCATGGCTCACACACGTATCAGACAACTCACAAATATCCTCTAGGGCGAAAAGAAATTAAGGGCATGTACCGTCACAATAATATAGAAATTATATTGTACCCACATGCTGTTTTCATGAATAGCTACACAGTGACCTTTATTTGCACAACCCTCAGAGAGGGAAGAACTTGTGATGCCATTTACGTGTAGCATACCTCGGAGCATAGGAACAGAAACATGCAGATTCCTTCACTATAGCATTATCATTGATTTTAGTTTTTATCTGTATAATTTTATAGCATGTCTGGATTTCAACAATACATTGTGCTAATATGGACGTGAGAGGGTGACGTCAAGATATATAAAGACAAGAAAACAGAAGAAAAAAGTTTGTTTTGTTTAACGACACCACTAGAGCTCATTGATTTATTAATCA
>NC_054704.1:65647365-65688941 GCF_016097555.1 Gigantopelta aegis
TAGTGCACACAACCCTTGATAAACCAGTTGTTGCTCTGGTCTGCTGCAGTGGGTTCCTTGACGGGGATCAATCCCATGACCCATATCACATATCGAGTGAAAGAGCTACATGTAGGCCTACCACCAATTGTCCTTGTCAGACTCCATGAACAATGTTTTTTAGTAAACAATTTCAGTTTGATATGATATAGGAAATAAAGTAAAAGAACAAAAACCCCACTATTTTTTGTGTGCAGTTTAAAGAACAATCAGCTCAGAAATAAATCAGTGGTAGTACATACCATAGTAAGAAAACGATGTTCCCTGTTGGAAAGAACTATAGGCCTATCCTGCTCGGCTTTTAATTAAGGCAAACATTTACAGTTATGCTGATCAGGAGTTAATCAAGTGTATTAATTATATAGCTTACCAATAATATCCATGTCATAAACCCATTTGCTATTCAGGTCTATTAATTATCTGGTCAATATACATTTGCTGTCAATGGTCATTTGTTTACAAGCCAACAAGCCCTGCAAATCTGAGTACACCACAAGTACAATCAAAGAGACACCGGCCAGGAGTCGAAATGTCCAGCGTTCTCCGATGGATTCAAATAAGAAACCAGTCAACAAGCTACCTATACCTTTACCTGGAAGATCAAAGAAAAATCAGTTAATATTTATAACTCAGTTAAATGTATATCATCTAAAGTTCGATCCAAATTGTTAACAACTACGATAACTTACTCTTCTATACCTTAATTTTACATGTGTAATTACCATTAGATTTTGTCCACTTTTTGTCCAAACATAAATCGATCGTGAATGAACCATTACAGTGACACAGATTCAACATATGAGACTGTAACGATGTCACCGATATCGACTTTGTTGAGAATGCATAGGGAAAAATCATGCAATTTTTCACCCTCTGCCATTTTGCTTTTTAGTAGAATACTTTTCAAGAGGGGTGGGAGCCTCCTAAGTATGTGACATAATTAATCTGACATCATGATGAGTGCGTTATACCTAAATTAGCGAAATGTCATGACATGGTTAGAATAAGTCATATCAACCTACCTCTCTTGAACAGGATTCGATAATTAAACAAGCAAAATGGCAGATGGCAAAAAACTGCATATATTTTGTCCTAGGCAATCTCAGTAAAGTCGATATTGGTGACATCATTACAGTCTTGTATGTGGAATCTGTGTCACTGTAATGGGTTTTCTTCAGACTTTAATAAACATTAGTGATAATCATGCATGAAGTATCAGATATCTTTGAAATGTGCAGCAAAATGCAGATGAGATGCATTTATGCCATCTCACTTCAATTAGAAAATAGTGTATACATGTATATATGTGTACCATTATGAAAACACAGAGTGTATTCAATTTGGCTGGATTTGAGCTTATATGGCACCAGTTTAATTGATAGCTGACAGTCCACAATCTTGACCTCACAGCCAATTGGGAGATCACACAAATCAATGCCCAACTAATCCTGGTTAAGACTGGGCTTCTAGAAGTTTTATAACATCCACTATCCATGGGATCAGTGATTTTGAATATTTACTAGCCACAATTAAAACTTTAAATTAATTCAATTTTACTAATAGTAATAGTGTCGCCTAAAGACGGAGATAGAGCTTAAAACACTATAAGATTGTGGGATAGGGGTGGGGGCAGGATATCCATATTTACAAAATATACTTAAATACAGCCAAAAATGTCTTTCTGGCAGAAACACTGTAAGGCATGTTGCAATCACATGTACCATACACAAACACCAAAAAATAACGGGTGGACAATTGCTATGAAATAATGTACCGTAACATTTATGACTTAACATCAACCTACTGACACAATTTTGGAGTAACAGAACTTTGGATTATTGGTAACTGGTAAGTATGAAATTGTATAAGTGTAAAATTACTAAGAGACAAGGCTCAGTGTTTCTGCCAGAAAGAAATTTTTGGGTATGGCGCTATGGAATTGAAAGCAACCCCAGTCAACAGGGAGTATGGGGGGACTCCCCTAGAAATACAATGGGTTAAGTTTAGGGTTAGGGTTAGGGTTAGGGTTAAGGAAATCATACAGTAATGATAAGAATAATTAATTTTGTCAAAAGGTTAATTTAAAAAAATAATAATCTGCAAAACATTTGGGTAATTATGACACCATACCCATTTTACCCTCTGGCAGAAACCCTGAGGCTAAACTAATGATTATAGTCTATACTAAATAATTATGTCTGAAATTTTGTATGTATATATCTCTCTATATATCTCTCTCTATATCTCTATCTCTATCTCTATATCTCTCTATATATAGTGTGTGTGTTTCATGTAGTTGTACATTCATGCAGTGGTTAAAAGCACAAGTTATTAAAGTCACAGTGTCTGGTTACCATATAATAATATAATGCACAACTATGAAATACAAGTTCAACTGCACTTTTAAAAAAATCGTGTGTGTTCGCTATGAACGGAGAACGTCAAAAGTATGCGGCCATTGTTCGGCAAACCACAAACGACAGCCTGTTGTCAATTTCAGTTAACAGGTGCGTTTGCGGATTTGAAATTGTAGGGTTCGTCGCAAAAAATTTAAATGAGAATTCTTGCGCTGTACAAAGAACGTTCGGTTGAGGATACGTACTATTCTTTCGTTAAAACCGGTTCTGATCTTGATAACGTACTATCGACAACCGTACCTTCCTATTTAAGAATTAATATTTTATAAAGTGTTAGTAGAACTTTCAAAGTTTAGTTTGTATAACACATTGATCATGTATATATTTTTAATAAAATATACTAAAGTAGAAAATGACCACTTTCACTTTTGAATTTTACGTGTGGTAAAATCGACAAATTCAAATAAATATTATTTCGTTTGGAAAGGGTAAAGTTAGTTTGTTTTGTTTAACGACATCAGTGTTAGAGCATATTGATTTAATAATCATATGATTTTGGCTGTCAAACGTTTGGTAATTTTGTCATATAATCTAAGAGAGGAAACGGGCGCATGTGCAGGGGGAGGGTATTGGGGGTCGAAACCCTTCCCTAACCAAGATAAAAAAAAATGAAATATATTTTCTGGCGGAACATAGCCCCATATAAACTTCGCTCAACACAGTCTATAACCCCCAACCCCGCTGAAATCCCTAAACACGTGCCTTGGAAACCCGCTACATTTAAAAAAAAAAAAAAAAAAAAAAAAAAAATATATATATATATATTTTAGCAAGGGATCATTTATATGTACCATCCCACAGACAGGATATCACATACCATGGCCTTTTATATACCAGTCATGGCGCAATGGCTGGAACAATCCCGCCAATGGGGATCGATCCTAGACCGACTGCGCATTTAAAAAAAAAAAAAAACCCATATTTTTAGGTCTAAGTAATGAATAGAAATAATATATAAGTCTTCACAAATGTTACGTATATCGCCCTCTTCCTCTACCCGTAGAGTGTTACGTAATTATTAACACCCCCTTACATGTAACGCGTATGCCAACCGCTGGTCACTGTCAAAATTTGAAGGCGAATCCCCCACCGACCCCTGGAAAGGTATTGTACCATAACTCTATGGATATAAACATATTTTGGAGGTATGAGACGACCCCTCAGTCAAGACAGTTAAATTTGTTCAAAATCACCCGAGAAGCTCAGCGGCTGCGCAAATCGCGTAAATTCCCGGTTCTACTGGCGTCCCCTTAATAAAAATAAGCTGGCCATTGGGTTTGCAGTTGACCTAGATAATGTAGATAAGCAAGCATTGCGAAACTGTAGCGATGTGGTGGGCCTTTTATGTACCAATCAGAACTGGATTATCTATTCTAAATGCTTAAATAATAAAAATATTCCAGACACTGCAGCTTTAACACTTTATCCCATCTTCGTAAAAAATATTATTTTAGGATCCAACAGCAAGCTAATCTCGGCATACAAAGTTCAAAACTATACTTAGCTCCCCTTTATATTTCGGTGAACTGTTCCAAAATGCTCTCAATTCCTTCATAGAGACTGCGCAACCTTTTCCCTTTGATTTAATCCAACGGGACATTCAAAATTCCATAGCACCACAACTACCCTCCGCCTGCTATCGACTCCGGTTGGGCTGCTGGTGCTAAATTGAATATAAAACATTCGGTAATTCTAACACGTAGTCATGAAAGGAAACCTGCTACATGTTTCCTATGCAGCAAAGGATCTTTTACATGCACTTTCCCACAGACAGGAAAGCACATACCACGGCCTTTGACCAGTTGTGGTGGACTGGTTGGAATGAGAAAAAAACCAACCAGTTGAATGGATCCATCGAGGATCGAACCACCTCAAGCAAGCACTCAACCGACTGAGGTAAATTTAATCCTGCAGCAAAAAGCCCAAACAGCCATTGGTAAAGACCCTAACCTAGGTTAATTCATGTCACAGCTACAACAATTGCCATCTTTGTCGCAGTGAATTTCAAATCCTGAATCCATTTGCATGTATATGTGATTCTATATGAATAATAATTGATACTTGTAGCTGTGCATGTCTGCTTGTGTAATCAATATACTCATTAATTAATAAGCTTGTGTGTACACACGTATGTCGCTCTGACCTTACATCATATTACAGATCTATACATGTAGTAAATAAATTAAGGCCTGGTCAGAACTTGTAAATTGAGTTGTAAGCTACATATTTTAAGATGCTCCTGTACCACTAAGGTTTCGAGCATCATAATTGTAAACCCACAAAGAATTGCATGCATTTATCTACATGTTCGGGGTGGGACATAGCCCATTGGTAAAGCACTCACTTGATGCACCATCGGTCTGGGATCGATCCCAGGCTATGGACCCATTGGGTTATTTTTTGTTCCACTGCTATCCTGTCTGTGGGATGGGGAACATAAAAGATCCCTTACTACTGAAGAAAACTTTTAGTAGGTTTTCTGTCTTAAACTATATCGTATGTCAGAATAGTATTTATTTCTAATTCAAAATACAGAACTACAGGTTTTATAAATTATAAAATTCATTTATTTCTTCCCCGTCTTATAGACAAGTATAATATGATTTTTCTCATTCATAATGTATGTTCAAAGAGACCTACAGTTTTTATAAACTTGTATACACAACCAATATGGTCATTTGCCTTATATTTAGGTCACAAGTTTCACTGCTATTCACATGTATATAACAACACACTCACATTTATAACCAATCACAGGACTTGTGGGGTTAACTTCTCTATCAAAAGTTTGGTTCACCTGGAACTTTGACCCAGCCGGAAATTATTTGGTTTAGTGCTACCATATAAATGTTTTCAGTCTTTAGAAGGTGATATTTGCAGTAAGTACTCTTGTTTCGTAGATGAATTTCAAAATACTGCAAAAATAACATTGCCACCGGAGAAGGTAAGTTGTGGTTTTTCTACCGGCCTCGGTGATGTCGTGGTTAAGCCATCGGACATAAGACTGGTAGGTATACTGGGTTCACTACACCTTATTTTCTCTCACTAACAACTAACAAGTAACCCACTATCCTGGACAGACAGATCATATAGCTGAGGCGTGTGTCCAGGACAGTGTGCTTGAGCCTTAATTGACAGGGTTTTTGCCAGAGGGTAAAACGGGTATGGCGCCATACTCACTTTGTTTTGCATATATATACATTTTTAAGTTTACTTGTGACAAAATTAATGACTTATCAGTACTGTATGATTTTTTTTAACCCAAACCCTAAACATAACCCATTTGTTTATTTTTTGAGGGGGTGGGGTGGGGCGTATCCCCTGTTGACTGTGGTTGCATTCAATTTGATAGCACCGTACCCAAAAATTTCTTTCTGGCAGAAACATTGATTCGATATAAGCACGCAAATAAGTTGAAATAAATGAAAATGTGTTTTTTTCCAATATTTACTAAGGAGTGTGACTTCAATGCACGTTTTCCAGCTAGTGCTCCACAACTGGTGTAACAAAGGCTGTGGTATGTACTATCCTGTCTGTGGGATGGTGCATATAAAAGATCCCTTGCTGCTAATCAAAAAGAGCAGCTCATGAAGTGGCGACAGCAGGTTTCCTCTCTCAATATCTGCGTGGTCCTTAACCATATATCTGATGCCATATAACCGTAAATAAAATGTGTTGACTGTGTCGTTAAATAAAACATTTCCTTATCATTATTGTTTTGGCTACCAAAGGATTTATCTGCTAACAAAAGCTGTGAGCTGCAGTACATGTGTTTCTGTTAGAGGCTAGTTGAGTAATACCTCTTTAATCAGTACTGGAGACAACTGTTTGGATGTTAAATAACAGGAAATCCCATGGGACATTCAATTGTTTTATATATGTTACATTTTATTAGTCACAGACCATAGTTTCAACCTGTGAAAATGATAGATTTACCATTTACAAATGAACGTATTGTCAAGATTCAGAAAGTGATGTGAATGGTAGATTGCCCCTTTTTTTCAATGAATGTATTCACAAGATTCAGAAAGTGATGTGAAAATGGTAGATTGCCCCTTTTTTCAAATGAACATATTCACAAGATTCAGAAAGTGATGTGAATGGTAGATTGCCCCCTTTTTCAAATGAACATATTCACAAGATTCAGAAAGTGATGTGAATGGTAGATTGCCCCTTTTTTCAATGAATGTATTCACAAGATTCAGAAAGTGATGTGAATGGTAGATTGCCCCTTTTTCAAATGAACATATTCTCAAGATTCAGAAAGTGATGTGAATGGTAGATTGCCCCTTTTTTCAACGAATGTATTCACAAGATTCAGAAAGTGATGTGAATGGTAGATTGCCCCTTTTTTTCAAATGAACATATTCACAAGATTCAGAAAGTGATGTGAATGGTAGATTGCCCCTTTTTCAAATGAACATATTCACAAGATTCAGAAAGTGATGTGAATGGTAGGGTACCCCTTTTTCAAATGAACATATTCTCAAGACTCAGAAAGTGATGTGAATGGTAGAGTGCCCCTTTTTTCAAATGAGCGTATTCACAAGATTCAGAAAGTGATGTGAAAATGGTAGATTGCCCCTTTATTCAAATGAACATATTCACAAGATTCAGAAAGTGATGTGAATGGTAGATTGCCCCCTTTTTCAAATGAACATATTCACAAGATTCAGAAAGTGATGTGAATGGTAGATTGCCCCTTTTTTCAATGAATGTATTCACAAGATTCAGAAAGTGATGTGAATGGTAGATTGCCCCTTTTTCAAATGATCATATTCTCAAGATTCAGAAAGTGATGTGAATGGTAGATTGCCCCTTTTTTCTACGAATGTATTCACAAGATTCAGAAAGTGATGTGATGGTAGTGAATGGTAGATTCCCTTTTTTCAAATGAACATATTCACAAGATTCAGAAAGTGATGTGAATGGTAGATTGCCCCCTTTTTCAAATGAACATATTCACAAGATTCAGAAAGTGATGTGAATGGTAGGGTACCCCTTTTTTCAAATGAACATATTCACAAGATTCAGAAAGTGATGTGAATGGTATGGTACCCCTTTTTTCAAATGAACATATTCTCAAGATTCAGAAAGTGATGTGAATGGTAGAGTGCCCCTTTTTTCAAATGAGCGTATTCACAAGATTCAGAAAGTGATGTGAAAATGGTAGATTGCCCCTTTTTTCAAATGAACATATTCACAAGATTCAGAAAGTGATGTGAATGGTCGATTTACCCCTTTTTCAAATGAATATATTCACAAGATTCAGAAAGTGATGTGAATGGTAGATTGCCCCTTTTTTCAATGAATGTATTCACAAGATTCAGAAAGTGATGTGAATGGTAGATTGCCCCTTTTTCAAATGATCATATTCTCAAGATTCAGAAAGTGATGTGAATGGTAGATTGCCCCTTTTTTCTACGAATGTATTCACAAGATTCAGAAAGTGATGTGAATGGTAGAGTACCCCTTTTTTCAAATGAGCATATTCTCAAGATTCAGAAAGTGATGTGAATGGTAGAGTACCCCTTTTTTCAAATGATCATATTCTCAAGATTCAGAAAGTGATGTGAATGGTAGATTGCCCCTTTTTTCTACGAATGTATTCACAAGATTCAGAAAGTGATGTGAATGGTAGATTGCCCCTTTTTTCAAATGAACATATTCACAAGATTCAGAAAGTGATGTGAATGGTAGATTGCCCCTTTTTCAAATGAACATATTCACAAGATTCAGACAGTGATGTGAATGGTAGGGTACCCCTTTTTTCAAATGAACATATTCACAAGATTCAGAAAGTGATGTGAATGGTAGGGTACCCCTTTTTTCAAATGAACATATTCACAAGATTCAGAAAGTGATGTGAATGGTAGAGTACCCCTTTTTTCAAATGAGCATATTCTCAAGATTCAGAAAGTGATGTGAATGGTAGAGTACCCCTTTTTCAAATGAACATATTCTCAAGATTCAGAAAGTGATGTGAATGGTAGAGTACCCCTTTTTTCAAATGAGCATATTCTCAAGATTCAGAAAGTGATGTGAATGGTATAGAGTACCCCTTTTTCAAATGAACATATTCTCAAGATTCAGATAGTGTAAATTTCTGTAACAGTATAAATTTGGCAATTATACCAAACACTTAATATAATTTTTTATAAATACATGTATGGTACTTATAACAAACTGCTATATTATATACATTTGGATATTAAATCACACCTAAACTAAAATGTTGAAGACAACTTCAGCATTGTTTCAACTCGAGTAACAGTATACTTTCAGTACTTAACATAAATGTGTAGCATTAAAGAAGCTTTAGATATCAAATTAATGCAGAATGGCAACATCCTGCGAAATTTATTTTAAAATGTTTGTTTTAAGATGTAAAGATAATACCTTCCACTACATGTATATGCACATAAAAGTTATAATAAAATAATTTAAATAAGTCACATAAAATTTAAATGTCACATGACTATTTTATTTGTACATAAAATATTATTTTGCATACAGTGACTTGTCCAATGAACATATTTTGAAAACTGTTTTTAGGATTTTCTGTCTTGTTTCTATTTTTAATGAAGAATTCTTGGGGAAAAAAGAAAAAGAAAGAAAGAAATACTTTATTTAACGACGCACTCAACACATTTTATTTACGGTTATATGGTGTCAGACATATGGTTACGGACCACACAGATTTTGAGAGGAAACCCGCTGTCGCCACTTCATGGGCTACTCTTTCCGATTAGCAGCAAGGGATCTTTTATTTGCGCTTCCCACAGACATGATAGCACAAACCATGGCTCTTGTTGAACCAGTTATGGATAACTGGTCGGTGCAAGTGGTTTACATTTACCCATTGAGCCTTGCGGAGCACTCAATCAGGGTTTGGAGTCGGTATCTGGATTAAAAATCCCATGCCTCGACTGGGATCCGAACCCAGTACCTACCAGCATGTAGACAGATGACCTAACCACGACGCCACCGACGCCGGTCAATTCTTGGGGAAGCCACTAATGACAACACCTTACAAATGTGATATTCTCTATTTAATTAGGCAAATAGTATATATACATGTAGGTGAGATTGATTCATTTGTAGTTATCACAAATAAATTTATATAAAGATAGGGGAAGTAAGTACTTGAAACTATAATACATATTTAAACCTATAGAAGAAGGACAAAAATGCCTATGACACCCCAATTCATTGCTTAACCATGGCTAATATTATTAAAACATTAATTGTGAAACTTGCGAAATCTGCTGCCACCACTTATAGCTTACTCATTTCAAATAGCAGCAAGGGCTCTTTTGTATACACTTTCTCCACAGATAGGATTACGCACCCATGCATACCAGGGGTGGGACATAGCCCAGTGGTAAAGTGCTCGCTTGATGTGCTGTCGGTTTGGGAACGATCCCCTTCAGTGGGCCCATTGGTCTATTTCTTGTTCCAGCCAGTGCACCACGACTGGTACATCAAATGCTGTGGAATGTACTATATCTTGTCTATGGGATGGTGCATATCGAAAAGAGTAGCCCATGAAGAGGCGACAGCAGGTTTCCTACCTCAGTATCTGAGTGGTTCTAACCATATGTCCGATGCCATCTTGCAACCAGTCATACATTGTCATGTTGTCTTATTTAATAGTCCACAGTATAGAAGTGATATTATACCCATAGGCTGTTTTCATGAAAAGCTATACAGTGACCTTTATTTGCAAAATCCTCGGAGAGGGAAGAACTTGTGATGCCATTTACGTGTGGCATACCTCGGAGCATAGGAACAGAAACATACAGATTCCTTCACTATAGCATTATCATTGATTTTAGTTTTTATCTGTATAATTTTATAGCATGTCTGGATTTCAACAATATATTGTGCTAATATGGACGTGAGAGGGTGAGATCAAGATATATAAAGACAAGAAAACAGAAGAAAAAAATTTGATTTGTTTAACGACACCACTAGAGCTCATTGATTTATTAATCATCGGCTATTGGATGTCAAACATGGAAATTCTGACATATAGTCTTAGAGGGGAAACCCGCTACATTCTTCCATTAGCAGCAAAGGATCTTTTATATGCACTATCCCACAGAGGAAACCTACTGTCGCCACTTCATGGGTTACGGTACTCTTTTCGATGAGCAACAAGGGATCTTTTATATGCACTATCCTACAGAGGAAACCTACTGTCGCCACTTCATGGGTTACGGTACTCTTTTCGATTAGCAACAAGGAATCTTTTATATGCACTATCCCACAGAGGAAACCTACTGTCGCCACTTCATGGGTTACGGTACTCTTTTCGATTAGCAACAAGGGATCTTTTATATGCACTATCCCACAGAGGAAACCTACTGTCGCCACTTCATGGGTTACGGTACTCTTTTCGATTAGCAACTAGGGATCTTTTATATGCACTATCCCACAGGAAACCTACTGTCGCCACTTCATGGGTTACGGTACTCTTTTCGATTAGCAACAAGGGATCTTTTATATGCACTATCCTACAGAGGAAACCTACTGTCGCCACTTCATGGGTTACGGTACTCTTTTCGATTAGCAACAAGGGATCTTTTATATGCACTATCCCACAGAGGAAACCTACTGTCGCCACTTCATGGGTTACGGTACTCTTTTCGATTAGCAACAAGGGATCTTTTATATGCACTATCCCACAGAGGAAACCTACTGTCGCCACTTCATGGGTTACGGTACTCTTTTCGATTAGCAACTAGGGATCTTTTATATGCACTATCCCACAGGAAACCTACTGTCGCCACTTCATGGGTTACGGTACTCTTTTCGATTAGCAACAAGGGATCTTTTATATGCACTATCCTACAGAGGAAACCTACTGTCGCCACTTCATGGGTTACGGTACTCTTTTCGATTAGCAACTAGGGATCTTTTATATGCACTGTCCCACAGAGGAAACCTACTGTCGCCACTTCATGGGTTACGGTACTATTTTCGATTAGCAACTAGGGATCTTTTATATGCACTATCCCACAGGAAACCTACTGTCGCCACTTCATGGGTTACGGTACTCTTTTCGATTAGCAACAAGGGATCTTTTATATGCACTATCCCACAGAGGAAACCTACTGTCGCCACTTCATGGGTTACGGTACTCTTTTCGATTAGCAACAAGGGATCTTTTATATGCACTATCCTACAGAGGAAACCTACTGTCGCCACTTCATGGGTTACGGTACTCTTTTCGATTAGCAACAAGGGATCTTTTATATGCACTATCCCACAGAGGAAACCTACTGTCGCCACTTCATGGGTTACGGTACTCTTTTCGATTAGCAACAAGGGATCTTTTATATGCACTATCCCACAGAGGAAACCTACTGTCGCCACTTCATGGGTTACGGTACTCTTTTCGATTAGCAACTAGGGATCTTTTATATGCACTATCCCACAGGAAACCTACTGTCGCCACTTCATGGGTTACGGTACTCTTTTCGATTAGCAACAAGGGATCGTTTATATGCACTATCCTACAGAGGAAACCTACTGTCGCCACTTCATGGGTTACGGTACTCTTTTCGATTAGCAACTAGGGATCTTTTATATGCACTGTGCCACAGAGGAAACCTACTGTCGCCACTTCATGGGTTACGGTACTCTTTTCGATTAGCAACAAGGGATCTTTTATATGCACTATCCTACAGAGGAAACCTACTGTCGCCACTTCATGGGTTACGGTACTCTTTTCGATTAGCAACAAGGGATCTTTTATATGCACTGTCCCACAGAGGAAACCTACTGTCGCCACTTCATGGGTTACGGTACTCTTTTCGATTAGCAACAAGGGATCTTTTATATGCACCATCCCACAGACAGGATAAAACATTTGTTACACCGGTTGTGGAGCACTGGGTGGAACGAGAAATATCCCAATGGTGTGTCAGGAGAGATACAAATGTACATGTAACCAGCTATTGATTAGCTTTTTTTTATATTACTTTGTAGATATTTAGTTTCCTTGTGTGAATTTTTCAAAGCTTATTTCACTGCACGTTTTGTTTATCTGTTTCTAACAGAAATACTCCGAAGCCATGAAAAAAAAACGATGACTGCAAGGTAGTGATGTTAATACTGAGAAATGTGCTCCTTGAACCTGCCAGGACTTTCTAGTCATCATATCCTTTCAGCAAGGCTTCCATTGCAGTGATATGGTTTACTAAGTAAAGGAGTTTTACTGTGAGGAAACCAAGTGCAGACCATGGAGTCCCATGTTTCAGAAGAGGTGCACCCGCAAGCAGGAGCCAAGGGGAAGTGGTTCACGGTCAACCTCAAACTGTTACCTGTTAAAGGATTTTACTTTGTTTTGTTTGCAGGTAACATATATGTATGTTTTTCTTTAACGACACCACTAGAGCACATTGATTTGTTAATCATCGGCTGTTGGATGTCAAACATTTGGTTATTTTGACACAGAGTCTCAGAGAGGAAACCCGCTACATATATCCATTAGTAGCAATGGAATTTTTTATATGCACCATTCCAGAGACAGGATAGCACATACCACGGCCATTGATTTACCAGCGGTGGTGCACTGACTGGAACAAAAACTATCCTAATGGGCTCACTGACAGGAATCTATCCCAGATTGACTGCACATCAGATAGTGCTTTAGTACTTAGAATGTTTTTTATCCTGGCCCAAATTGCGAGTCATTATAAGATTTGTTTATACTGTATGTAAAAAATGTATACAATATTTCATAATGGTTAAAGCAGCTTATCAGTATGGTTATTAGACAATGCAATTAAAATATCTCCAGCTATTATAGCTTTTTGACAAGTAACTTAATCATCACTTGGGGGTGGGAATTAGCCCAGTGGTATAAAATGCTCGCTTGAGGCGCGGTTGGTCAGGGATTGATTCCCGTCGGTCCCTGCATTGGGCTATTTCTTGTTCCAGCCAGTGCACCATGACTGGCATATCAAAGGCTATGGTTTGTACTACCCTGTCTGTGAGATGGTGCATATAAAAGATCCCTTGCTGCTAATCAAAAAGAGTAGCTCAAACAAAAAAGGTATGTACTACTTCAAATTGGGTTTATCGACTTTAAAAGCATTTTACTTTTTAATGTTTGCAGATAACATTGTGAGTAATGTAAATATTTCATGACTCAAATTATGTGTCATTATTAGCTTAAGTTTGTTTTCTGTTATATGCAAAGGATCTAATTGTATTTTATTGCACTTGACATCTCATTGTGTTAATTATAATACTAAGTGTAAATTTATATCATCATCTTCAAGAAAGCTATAGTCAGTCTTGCATTCATTGGTTCTTTTGGAGGGAGTGGGGCGAGATGTAGCCTGATTAATCCCACTCAAGTCAATCCATCTATCAACATATCCTGTTATTCTACTCAAAAAGTGTGTGTATGTTTCTCCTACTTCTATTTTCGCTGACCTAAACTTTTGCTTAAATCCCTCTTGAGTCAAGTCATACCTGTGCAACAAAGCATTCTTTAATTTACAATAATCCATTGCATCCTCACTACTTAGCCGTACATAGACATTCCTAGCTTTGCCCGTCAATAAAGTTCCTAAATGGATTGCCCAGTCCTTCTTAGGCGACGTCTGTGCTACAGACATCCTCTCAAAGCTTGTCAAGTATGCATCCATGTCGTCTTTCCCATCCTGAAATACATGCATTCTAATTTTGACTCCATGAATACCTGAATCATCATTTGACGTAAGATTGCCACTACCTCTCTTACGTTTCTCATGCTCCATCTCCAGTTGAAATGCTCTTTCACGTTCCTTATCCAGTCTCTCAAGTTCCTTTTCCCTAGCATTTGCCTCAGCCAACTCCTTAGCAGCGTCTCTTTCTTTAGCTCGCTCTTCTCTATCAAGTTTCACCTGTTCTCTCCATTCATCCATCTGCGCCTTAACAAATTTCTGCAGATTTGCTTTCTCCAGTCCTAAAGTCTTTCCTATCTCTATAAATTTCTCAAACTCCATACTGAATACAAGAATAAGAAACC
The DNA here is from genome assembly GCF_016097555.1 of Gigantopelta aegis. Lineage (NCBI taxonomy): Eukaryota > Metazoa > Mollusca > Gastropoda > Neomphalida > Peltospiridae > Gigantopelta > Gigantopelta aegis. Next base: position 65,661,850 of record NC_054704.1, read on the forward strand.
ACAATAGAAATATAACAATACTTACCTTCATTACCTATACTAACATGCAAAGAACAAATTATTAAAACACTTATATACTTACCTATTCTCACATAACACTAGGTCATCACTGTTCACAATTATTAAGTTATCCTTACCATATACTTACCTTAGTTTTCTTAACATCCCTTACACCAAAACACCCATGGTGTAGATAACAGTGTACTAATCTTTCAAGTTGCACTATCCAACCTTTGTACCTGTAATAACTACTTTAAACTAAATGCATGTACATACACAAAATTATAACACCTAATTTTGCTTCCTTTAGCACTAATCATGTGACTTAAAAATGATAACAAACTTGTCGAACTTTCTTTTGCCCTGCATCTCCACCAAATTTGTCACAAGTGATTAGATAACTAAAAGAAACAACACATAAAACCAATATAAGTTTGCTACATTTATTTACATCAAGCAAATAATAATCATATACACTCACACATTTCAATCTTTACTCAAACCATAGGCCTATTCATCATACATCAATGCACACTAACACAACCCCTCACACCCAAACCTTTCTCTCCATCACACATTTAACTAATTTCACCAGTCACCATCTTAGTACAGATGATCACCACACTACTCAATATTAATTACACACAAATACTACTCAATGTATTACGTATATATCACATCACACATATAGCAAAATAAGATATCAGTGTCCACTTATGACTTCATATATCTTCATTAAAACAGTTATTTTATAACACCCAAAGTCACTTATTTATATTAACTAATTAAGCAGTATTGTACATACCACTGTCTTTCATTATCAACTATCACTGCTAATGTTTCAACACATACATGAGCACGTTAACTAATGCAATTATGAACTAATAGCACAACTCATCCTTCTCTTCATCTTCCGAATTCACCACACCTCCATCATTATACTTGCACAGTATAATAATAATATTACAAAACAACAATCCGTTGTTTTTATGTTACCCGAACATGGCTAATAAATAGCCCACACATGGAACTTCATTTCCACATTACCACCACACTACACTCTCTTATGTACCACTCCTCCACGAATCACCACACCTCCACAAGCTCAACTCTCAGCCACATCTTTATCCAGGCAAGCCATCTCTATAACGCTGGATACATCTCCACACAAGCAAGCCACCTCTACATCTCTCAGTAGACACTACTTCTGTACCATCTAGAACAGATACCTCTTACAGTGCTGTAACCAAGATACACTTAATTACTATGATGTAACACCTTATTATTCCATACACTTTATATACCAATCAACTTCATCTCTTTACTCAATGTCCACATTATACAAGTTATACTAAATATTCATTATCCACATCTTTATAAAATTAATATGTCATTACCATACTACTACACTTTAACATAATACAATTATGTTTTATAACCATCACAAAATAACAATACATACTAAATATCAAGTATTTAATTACTTACGGTTAAGCATTAACCCGAACTATAAACACCAAAGTATTTCACAAACTTCTGTTCAACTTGCACAACTCTTGTTCACTATTCTCTCTCAAAAATAAATCACACTGCCCCAAACAATAACTAAGTCATCTCTTTTATTCACACAGTCAGCTTTTCAGTTACCATCCACTCATTCCTGCTACAAGCTATAACAATACAAATTCCTACCTTGCCTAATTAATCCCATACCAAGAAACCTTTAGTTTCACGATCCAAGCTATGACTAATCTATTCCATTTCTCTCAACTATACAACCTGTATTACCGTATAATTGATAATAAGTATTATACTATAAACTTCATATGTACAACTAAAAATACCACATGTGTACTAATAAACATAGTATATTAAATCTACAAATAATTACTTTCAAATCACATTCTGCTCTGATTACCCGTGACTTGTGACAGTAATCTATAGAATTAATACACTTGATTAGCTCCTTATCAGCATAACTGTAAATGTTTGCCGTAATTAAAAGCCGAGCAGGATAGGCCTATAGTTCTTTCACACAGGGAACATCGTTTTCTTACTATGGTATGTACTACCACTGATTTATTTCTGAGCTGATTGTTCTTTAAACTGCACACAAAAATAGTGGGTTTTTTGTTCTTTTACTTTATTTCCTACATCATATCAAACTGAAATTGTTTACAAAAAAACATTGTTCATGGAGTCTGACAAGGACAATTGGTGGTAGGCCTACATGTAGCTCTTTCACTCGATATGTGATATGGGTCATGGGATTGATCCCGGTCAAGGAACCCACTGCAGCAGACCAGAGCAGCAACTGGTTTATCAAGGGTTGTGTGCACTAGCTGCCCTCATTTGCGAAGTACCAGAAAAAAACATTCCTAATGGGATAGAGTAGTTTATCAAATATGGCAGCATATAAACCATAGACCAAGTCTAGAAGTACGCGGCTATGATTTAGTTTTGTCTTAATGATGTGCATAGAGAATACTACATGAGTGGCTGATGGATACCATTTATCATGATGCGGCAGAACGTAGCCCAGTGGGAAAGCGCTCGCTCGATGCATGGTTGGTCTGGGATTGGTGGGCCCGTTGGACTATTTCTCGTTCCAGCCAGTGCACCTCAACTTGTTATTTGTTTCTTGAAGCCATGTTTTGTTGATTTTGCTATAAATTTCCATCCACACATCAAGTGTCACATATATTCACATCATGTTCAGTCTAATTACAAACTACAGTGCAATGAGTGTTCACTTACGTTAACACAATAATGTCTGTCTCTGGTTCAGTTTTGTGTGTGGTACTATACAACTGGTTTCTTCTTCTTTTTTGTTAACTTTGTTCTTAATTGCCTAATGTCTACGGATAGTTTTCCATTTCTTAAAGTGAGGAGTGAGATGTTATTTATCTGCCTGAGGCCTAATTCACAAAGGTCTCTTAGGCTGTGTTAGACAACAAAGCATCCTCTTTGTATGTCTTTTTAGCATTGTACTGCGAGATGGCAAAATTGCGAGAGTTTAGTGAATTAGGCTCCAGAGGCGTAATAGCAGAACCGCAGGTCACGGGATCAAATCCTCTCAGTGAACCTTTTTGGATTAGTTTTCATTATAGCCAGTGTTACACTCTTTTGATGTACTGAAACATTTTACACTTTTGGAAATGTAAACATATTAATTTGTTATATATAGTTTTTTTAATTATTACATAAATATTTATATTTGTTTTATTCCCAGACACAATATTGTAGTGTCATGATTGGGGCACTTTAATTTTGTTGCAACCTTACACACAGTTTACTTGTGAATATTGTACATAACAATGTGAATAGTTGTTCAGTTGCAATAATATTAACACAAATAACAAAAGTTTTTTTTTTTTTTCTAATGATATGATGCTAGCTGATTTAAAAGTAAAATGAGAGATAACGTTACATAAGACAAGTTAAACTGTGTTTTTTTAACACCACCTCTAGAGTTACATAAGAAACATAAAAGAAAATTTAAAGATATCTGAACAAGAAAAAAGAAGTCCATTTTAGACCTCTATTATATATTCATGTTGTGTTGCTGTTCCCAGGTACGACAATAAATCTTTGAATTGACAGTTTTTTGCAAAATGTATATTTTTCCATCGATATCATTTTTATAGTATTGACAAGAGCATGCCTGTATGTTATGCTTTTTTTGTGCATTGAACTTTAAATATTTAAATATTTAATATAATTATAATAATTAGATTTATTTAAAATCTCACACATTTGTTTGTTTTTCTGCATTTGCTTAGTTATTAATATATTAAATGCCTGCTAAGCCATGACAATGTTCTCATCTATTACAATATTTGCTATCTTTTATAATATTGATAAAATATAATTTTCTTTTAAAAGGTGAATATGTATTATTATATTTTTATATTTATATATATTCCAATTATATTAATGCTATTTATAACTTTATATACATGTAAAGCTACAGAGGTTAACAATACACTAAAATTGTTAACTATCATCTGTAGTTTAACTCTGTTTTACTGTATGGTTTGTTTTGCGAATAACAAGTAAAAAGTGTTATTCTTACTTTTGGTTTCAACTGAATGCATAAGCATACGAGACGAGATCAAGGGGCAACTGCCCCCCCCCCCCCCCCCCCCCCCCCAGTGCTGGAGAAAAACCTCAAATTCGGGCAAAAATTATGTCGATATTCAGGCATTTATTTACTATTTATTTCTATCATTCTATCCTCAAAATTAGTTTTAATCCATGTAAAAATGCATAGTGATTTGTTTGCAACCCACTATAGCTGTTTGGTAGTAATGCTAATATGACTAAACGTTGTTATTCAGATTCGGGCTTTTTCGTTTAATTCGGGCAAAAGGCAGCCAGCACCCCCTATGAGCAAATACTACAAAGCCTTTTATAACATATCTAGTATATAAATGTTACTAACTTTATTTGAAAACAAGGATCATTTTCCATCAATAAGGTAATTCTGGATAATTTTCAGTACATGTATATATTACACAGCTGCAGACTGGGAACATATCACACAAATTACGGGGGAACATCACACGAATTACGTCTGACTTACTATTCAAAGCATGGTCATGGTCTTCTTCTTTTTTCTTTTAGCAAAATATTAATTTCAATGCAGGATTTTCAGTAAGATATCTTTTGTCTGGGTTTAAATTTACTTTATTATTAAGCCAATATAATATTTAGCTATTAAATTAGCCAATATAATATTTAGCTATTGAATAAGCCAATATAATATTTAGTTATTAAATTAGCCCAATGTTTTTTTTTTTTTTGTCATAATAATTGACTTGAAATTGAAGTTCAGTTTGGTCTTCACCAATCTGTCTCTTCATATTTTGAAACATTTTGCTAGAGTTTGTGCTATACATGATGAATGTTGTTTCAAGTGAATGTGTCTTTGTTTTATGACCCCACAAACACCATTATGTGTGGTTTAAACATGTTAGTATAACAATTGAGTCTAACACATTCCAAGCTTTATTCATATTTGATATAAATAATGCCACTAAAATCACATTGTTTGGTTTTTGTTAATAACTAAACAGGTTTTAGTACATTTCTTTCTTAAGCTGTTGGTTGTAGCTCAGTGGTTGAGTGTGCGCCTGAGGTGCATTGGGAAGGAAATATTTTTATTTAACAACGCACTCAACACATTTTATTTACGGTTATATGGTGTCAGATATATGGTTAAGGACCACACATATATTGAGAGAGGAAACCCACTGTTGCCACTTCATGGGCTACTCTTTTTCGATTAGCAGCAAGGGATCTTTTATATGCACCATCCCACAGACAGAGTAGTACATACCACGGCCTTTGATATACTGGTCTGGAACGAGATATAGCCAAATGAGCCCACCGACAGAGATCGATCCCAGACCGACCGTGCATCGAGCGGATGCTTTACCACTGAGCTACGTCCCACCCCAAAGAGGTGCAATGGGATGGAGGAACAATTGTCCTTCATGGACTATGCCCCCCCCCCCCCCCATCCCACAGTAGGTTTTCTCTCTATGTCTGTCTGTTCCAACCAGTGCACCATGACTGGTATATCAAAGGCTGTGGTATGTGCTCTCCTGTCTGTGGGATGGTGCAGATAAAAGATCCCTTGCAGCTTACTTGGCAGGAGTTGGTTTTCTCTCTATGTCTGTTCGTTCCAGCCAGTGCACCACGATTGGTATATCAAAGGCCATGGTATGTGCTCTCCTGTTTGTGGGATGGTGCAGATAAAAGATCTCTTGCAGCTTACTTGGCAGGAGTTGGATTTCTCTCTATGTCTGCTCGTTCTATCCAGTGCACCACGATTGGTAATTCAAAGGCTGTGGTATGTGCTATCCTGTCTGTGGGATGTGCATATAAAATATCCCTTGCAGCTTATTTGGCAGGAGTAGGTTTTCTCTCCGTATGTTCATTCCAGCCAGTGCACATGACTGGTTATCAAAGGCTGTGGTATGTGCTATCCTGTATGTGGGATGGTGTATATAAAAGATCCGTTGCTGCGTTAGAAAACAAATGTAGCGGTTTTCCTGTGGTGATTACGTGTCAGAATTACCAAATGTTTGATATTCAGTAGCCAATGATTAATTAATCAATGTGCTCCATTGGTGTCGTTAAACAAAACAAACAAAATCCATGTATGTTGTCCAAGTGTCAAAATAACCACGTTAAACACCAAATAGCCATGCTTTAAAATGTGCTGAGGTGTTGTTAACCAAATATTGCTTTCCTTTTCTTTGGCCGTGTTAATAATTGCACATTTGTGACATGAGCTATATAGATATATGGTGTATTGGGTTTTCTATTAATTTATTTCATGATGAAGAAAATGGGGAAAAAGAGAGAAGAAAATAGCTGAAAAAAAGAAAGAATTGCGTTAGTTTTTACAAATTGCCAGTGCTCCAAAGCTGGTTTGCTAAAGGTGGTGAAATCCACTAGCCATGGGATCGGTGATTTGAAAAATTTACTAGCCATGATTAAAAATTCACTAGCCCTACTTTACTTTAAGTTAATACAATTTTACTAAATAATAGTAATAATCAGGGGCCTAATTCACAAAGCTCTCTTAGGCTCTGCTAGACAACAAAGCATCCTCTTAGCAAGTCTTTTAGCATTGCACTGCGAGATCGCAAAGTTGCGAGAGTTTAGTGAATTAGGCCCCAGATATGTAACCTAAATAGGGAGATAGAGCTTAAAATCACTAACATTGTGGGAGGTGGGTGGGTTAGGATATTCATATTTACAAAATAGACTTAACTGCAACATTTGACAAAACATGTTCATTAGCATCGGACATGGCAATATTAGTTATTTACTAGCCCATCAATGAATATCACTAGCCATGGGAGTGGGGCTACCATAATCTAGAAGCCCTGGATACCCTGTATTCTCCTTGCTCTTTTACTTTAATTAGAATATCTTATGTGGTGGAAGCAGGTTTCCTTTAACACTAAGTCATTAATCGTTCCTAGGCAAACAACAGCATGCCTGAACCTTGGCTGGATATAGGCACAGTGATAAAGTTTATCGTCAGTATTGGATAATGTGTAGATAAAAACAGAACACTAATAACACAAAGTACAGGTATGTTGTATTTCGACACATATGGACAATTATTGTTATTTCTCATACAATTTACATACCAATTATTATTTTTTAGTGTTCAGTTTACACACCAGTTATTATTTCTTATGCTGTAGGCTTCATTTCACCTGAAACAAAAGAAGAGTAAAATTAAGAACAATTGCAAAAATGGAATAATATTCTTCCTACACTTTTTTCCCTAACAATTTTCCTATGAGTAAAGATTTTACATTATTACCCACATGGTTAAAAACATATTGGTACATATCAAATTGATACATCCCATTTGGCATTACGCCATGTGGGACATAACACTTCGACGTCATTGATTGGCGCACTACAACCGTACATGAACGTCAACCAAACGAGTTGAGTGATATAAATTAAAATCAATTATGGGTAATAAATAGGATGTTAAACATGCTACCATTTCCTATCATGTTATGTCCCTCGTGAAATAATTTTCATTGTCACTCGATAAAGCTTGTGACAACTGAAAATTATTTCACTTGGGACGTAAACACAATACGAAATGGTAGCTTATTTAATATCCTATAATTTATTTTTATTTTAAAAACCATTTTTGGAGTTAAACAACAGTTAAAAAGAAACTAAAAAGAAGTAAACACCAACCCCAACCCCCCCCCCCCCACCCCCCACCCCCCACCCCACCATTTTGATGTCTTTCAATATAATTCTAATTGAAAGTTGGACTCACCTTAATGCACTGAGTACAGGAAGGGCATATATCACAAGTTTTTGTATTCTTTAGCAATGTCGACTGATAGAAAGCCACTGCCTTATTACCTGCAAAGGAAGAAAGATACATTTTATATGTTTGAAATAATATTATGGTATGTATGGAATATTTCATGCAAATTGTCTTAAAAAAGTATCCAACTTGATCAATTAGTATTAGGAATAGCACTATAGTATTCATTTATTTTACTTCAACTTATTTTCATGCTTTTATCCAATTAAGGTTCAAGCACGCTGTACACACATCAGCCATCTGGGCTGTCTGTCTAGGACAGTGGATTTTGTTGTTAGTTGGTTAGTGGTTAGTGAGAGAGAAGAGGGTGTAGTGGCCTTACATCCACCCATTGAGCCCTTAAAAAGTCGCTCTAGGTTGGAGCCAGTACCGGGTTGTGAACCCTGTACCTACCAGCCTGTAGTCCGATGACTTAACCACTGCGCCACAGAGGCATGTGCACTAGTAATCAATGTTTATGAATCGTTTTTTGGGTGGGTGTAATATCATAGGCAATTGCAATTGCCTGAATTATTGCACCTAGATCAGCTACTGAAATGGTCTAAAGTCAAGCCGGTTAGAGATAATTTTGAACTGAGGTGACCGTAAATATGGCTGATTAATACTAAGAGGGAGTGTGAGCATTAAACCTGCTTTTCTGGTTTATTATAAGACGGATTGGTAATCATGGTGAGGCCATGATTTTTAGCCCTTGTACCCTACTCCAGCTCCAATGACACTGCCTAAAGGTCCTGGAAATTGTATTTCAAAAAAGAACATTTTAAAGAGAAGCTTGATGCCATTAATACTATGTTTCAAACTAACAGCCTATCTAACAATCGGACTCGGGATAGGCGTGTTCGAAACCATAGTGGTGCATGGACACGTTAAACCACTTAATAATAATAATAAAATAATATCTAACAATGAAAATGACATATTAAAGTCATTTTCTTTTTCAGAATATCACTGTTTTTATATTCAGTGTGTTTCTGGGCATTAATGTTTGTAGTAGTTCAATTTTCATTTTATTTTCTAACATACAGACATTTAATATTATTGGGAGGTAAAATCCAGTTTAGACTACTACACACATTGGAACAACCAGAAAAACATTGAATATACACACACTAATGTTCTAAACAAAAACAAATGCATACTTCCCATAACACACTAAACACGTTTTTGTTTCTTTCATAAATCATCTTTTTAAACTTATTTTAACAATAAACAATAATATATCATATCTGTGCTAAAACACCCACAAAAGTCAATATCATTTTTTATAAATAGAACAAAAACGAACATGTGTCTTATTGCAATAATGCAATTAAATTTGTTTGTGTCAATTATATAAAAAAAAAAATATTAATATTTATTTTTAGGTGTTAAAAGTCTATGTTAGTCATTAAGTTAGTACAGTCTCTTTAATGCAGGGTATGTTTTAATGAGAATATGGAACACTAACTTGGCTCATAGTAGTCGTACACAGTGACAGCCACTGGCTGGGTCTTCGCCACAAGTCCTGACCGGTGGAGTACAACAGTCAGACAAATAGGAGTCTTACCAATCTGAAAAAAAGTACTAGTACATGTATTAAATCAATTGTAACTAGGTAAATAAGCATGTAACTATGTAATATTCTCTTAATATCCAAATTTATAACAATAGCACATCTACGGGTATTGATTTGACTATTCTATTAACTTAATAGCATGTATTTTTGACCATGGAAACAAAAGCAGATTTTGCACACTTAATAATTTCAAGTATGGTATAATTTCCCCCCTCAAGTATAATTTAATGTAAACTAAAGAATCGGGGTTCTGTTTGATATCATCTGAAATTGTAAGTTACTTGATCATAATATCGGTAGAATGGTATCAATAGTAAGGTCCGGTCTATGGGGCATATCGATTTCACTATTGCATCATCCAAGATGGCCGCCAATCTGAGCCGTAGGGGATGACGCAATGATGACGTCACTAGGCCCCGCCCCCAGAAGGGTGTGTACACGTTTATTTTAAGAACTGACTGATGCAATGCTGACGTCACTAGGCCCCGCCCTCCAGAAGGGTGTGTACACGTTTATTTTAAGAATTGGTGTAATACTGACGTCACTCTTACAGTTTTATTTTTTGTTTCAAGAACCGCTGTAATGTTCATTACAGTAGTTTGTCCAAATGTGTATTTGAAGACAATGGTTACTTAAAAGACGTATGTTAATTAATATCCCCCACCCCCTTTGTTATTATATAGCAGCTTATGAAAGAGACCGTGCATCGCACCCAACATTGAATACAGGTGTACGAGAGAAGAAATAATGAAGGGTTGTGAAACGTTAATAAATGATACATTGATATTTGTATTACACATTTATGAATTAACTGAATGCTGGAACGTTCGGAAGTTTTGCCAATGTTGTACTCACCTAAATTAGAATAATATCCACAGGAAAAATCCACATACTTGTGAGAATTATTTTAGCAACTAATCTTATACGATGTAAGGCCCCACAGTCTGGGAGTCAAATTGAAATGTGATATCTGTCAGCTGTGAATCGTTCCGTTGATCCGCATCCTGGTAATCTAAACTAGGTGTGAGCCCACTTGAATTTTGTTTACTCCCCTCCCTACACACACACATCTCGATGACGATAATATATATATATATACATATATACACAGTGTTGGATGTAGGGAAGGGGGCGGATAGGGCAGGGGGAGAGCGGTGTTCCCCTAACGTACATATTTATTTATTTGAAATATGATTTTTGTTTCTTAATATAATATATACTTACTTTTGAAGATACAATACATCTTTAAGTATATCCGTGTAATGCATTTTTAATCCACGCCTCAATACACTGTTTATCACAGTACATGGCATACACTTATGCTAACAGATAGAAAAATGCAATTGAAACATCCGATTCTGAATGGGATCATATTATTATAGTGTTAACGTTCCAAGAGGGTCGCTAATGGAGGGGGTGTTAATATACAACGTTTGTATAAGCTGAATGGGTCGTGTTTTATGATATTCATTACTGCTTGATGCTCTGGCCCTAATATCTGACCAATTAAAGAATTTGAGAACTGATTTACAGAGTGCGACTGAAACCGGATACGCACACTTGCGTTTGAACTCTAGACGTGATAAAAACCAGAAGCAATTCTGAAGGGGAGAAAACGAAACAAAACAAAGACCCTGTGTGCTACATTGTACGTCCATGTATGTTTCTGCTATGATACAATATAAGTGTATGGGTTTTAACAGGTTATTTCGATATAAAAACCAGAAGTAATATATTGTTCACACGCACACACACACGCTCACACACACACACACACACACACACACACACACACACACACACACACACACACACCTCCCCCATGATTTCCCCCCCCCCCCCCCCAAGTTGGAATTACTTGTAGTATGAAATTTTTTAATATATTCCGTCAATGAAGCACGTCTTAGTACAATGTTTGGCACCAACATTTCAAATGCAATCTGACTCCATAGTTTGTATGTTTGCGGCGGGGGCAGCGGCGCGGCGGGACGGTTGCGGTAAGCGGCGCGCGGCAAGACCGATTGGATGTCGCGGCGGGACGGACGGGGCGTCTGCACGGAGGGGGACGACGCAATGGCGCGGGCGGGACGGAGGGGCGGGACGGAGGGGGCGGGTCGTGGCGGAGGCGGCGATCAGCAAACACACATGAGATTGCCTTTGAAAACTGGGATGTCAGCAAGAGAAGCGAGTGTCGTGACATATACAGCAAGAGCGCTCGTTTGTGTTTCCACACTATCATTATCTACCAGTCAGAGTAGAAAACACCGATGTCATCCACGTCTATATAAAGAGCCCCACGGGACACCCTGCTTCATTTATCACCGGATCCGTCGTCGTGCCACTTCATCTCAAACCTATGCCTTGCGGGTTCTGATCGTCATGAACTACACACTGTACGTTCCCGACACCGAGAAATGGACTCGCTATTATCAGTTGCAAGCTCAAGGCAAATATATGATTTCTCCTCGGACGGGTGAAAGGATGGACGTGGATAGTTTCTTGGAACTGTACGACAAAGATTACAAGAAGAATAAGAAGCCCGAAGAGTCACACAACAACCCTCCGGTCATTATGACTTCTCCCACGCAACAGGTGGTGGAACAGGCTAAAGCTCAACTCAAACGCCAAAGGCAACATAATCAACAACAACAAAGTGGTGGGGGATACAAGCGTAACGCCTCGAAACGGCAGAGGCAATTTTAAACTGTATAAAAGGAGCCACGGAAGACGGACATCGCCATTTCAATTTGAATCGGCGGCGCTGTCACAATGTATCAGAGCTCGTGTCCTGAGTGTGAAAAGATATTTTCCAGGAGAGATGCCATGATGCGACATCTAAACACCAGTCATCCACCACCACCGCTGCCACCACTACCACCACCACCACCACCACCACCACCACCACCACCACCACCACCGCCCCCACCACTACTACTACCACCACCACCACCACCACCACCACCACCACCACCGCCACCACCACCACTACTTGAATTGCAACATCCTTTCACGATGATCGTGTCGGGACCCACGTCGTGTGTACAAACTACTGAAGAATGATGGCATCAATCCACCTCCCCAACGGATTATCTGGCTCTACAAAAGATAGCAACCGCTTTACGACATCATTGGGGCAACGGTTCGAGTGGAAGTCGTTCAAGGCATACATACGAATTTGGAAAACGACCATTATTTGGATCCCAGAATTAGAAATATCATCGTGTTAGATGACCTGCTGTCTACGGCCAATAAAGATTCTCGCATCACGGACCTTTTTACAGAAGGGAGTCATCACAGAAACCTCTCCGTGATTGCCATCAATCAGAATCTCTATCAGAGTAAAGACCCGACGCAGAGAAGAAATTGTCATTACCTGGCGCTGTTCAACAATCCCATCGACAAGCAACACGTTCTGACATTGGCACGGCAGATGTATCCAGAAAACACTCGTCATTTCATGAAATATTTCGAGGGAGCTACCCATAGGCCCTTTGGATACCTCATGGTGGACCTCAAACCTACCACGCCCGAAATGTTACGCCTTCGGCCTAACGGCCTAGAGACGGGAACCTGTGTGTCTGAACGATATAAAAGCGTAGACGCAACAGCGAACATCCCAGACGACTTGTCACTAGCATCGGGAAAACAGCTCTGCGAGTGCAGCTACTACAGTGGATCCAAAATCATGCAAAACGGTGCATTTAAGAGGACATTACCAGGCATACCCGCCTACGAAAGTGCTGACGACGAAGACGATGATGTAGAGCCATTTTTGAAAAAGGTCAAGAAACTGCAGTCCTGCGATACGTGTGGGGTCGTCTTTAAAGACGGGAGAAACTTGCAGCGACACCTGCGCTTGAATACATGTGAAAATGACGAGGAGAAAGGAGAGACCTCTAATGATCTCGAAAACGAGGGCATACGTCAGATGATCGATCGTGAATACGATATAAATCGTGACTATTTTGAAGAAAAGAAACAACGTTTTCGAAATAGGAATATGTCTCAAGATGACATCGAAAAACGACTGAAGGCTCTAAAATGGAAATTGTTTAAAGAAACGTACTCTCGAGTTTTGACATACATGTACTACTTTGACAAAGGCATGAACTCGAGAAACATTCTACAGTCGGTGGATCCGAAGACAGATGTTAGACCACAAATTCGTTCCAGATTAAACAAATATCGTTCCTGGATCAGTGAATATCTGGACGAAGCAGACAGTGCCGACGACGATGATGATGATGCTACCAGTGGTGATGAGGATATTGATGATGACAATTATACTAAATAAACAGTAACTGTATTTTGCCGTACGACCTGTAAATGCTACCTTCTGTATATGCGTATCTTATGTCCACTGATTGTGAAATAATAAAATCAAGATATGACTCTTACCTTTCTTTTTATTTTTACTCATCCTCATGTGTGTTTGCTGATCGCCGCCTCCGCCACGACCCGCCCCCTCCGTCCCGCCCCCTCCGTCCCGCCCCCCCCCCTCCGTCCCGCCCGCGCCATTGCGTCGTCGCACTCCGTGCAGACGCCCCGTCCGTCCCGCCGCGACATCCCATCGGTCTTGCCGCGCGCCGCTTACCGCAGCCGTCCCGCCGCGCCGCCGCCCCCGCTGCAAACTTACAAACTATGGAGTCAGATTGCATTTGAAATGTTGGTGCCAAACATTGTACTAAGACGTGCTTCATTGACGGAATATATTATAAATTTTCATACTACAAGTAATTCCAACTTGCGGGGGGAAATCATGGGGGAGGTGTGTGTGTGTGTGTGTGTGTGTGAGCGTGTGTGTGTGCGTGTGAACAATATATTACTTCTGGTTTTTATATCGAAATAACCTGTTAAAACCCATACACTTATATTGTATCATAGCAGAAACATACATGGACGTACAATGTAGCACACAGGGTCTTTGTTTTGTTTCGTTTTCTCCCCTTCAGAATTGCTTCTGGTTTTTATCAAGTCTAGAGTTCAAACGCAAGTGTGCGTATCCGGTTTCAGTCGCACTCTGTAAAACAGTTCTCAAATTCTTTAAGTGGTCAGATATTAGGGCCAGAGCATCAAGCAGTAATGAATATCATAAAACACGACCCATTCAGCTTATACAAACGTTGTATATTAACACCCCCTCCATTAGCGACCCTCTTGGAACGTTAACACTATAATAATATGATCCCATTCAGAATCGGATGTTTCAATTGCATTTTTCTCTCTGTTAGCATAAGTGTATGCCATGTACTGTGATAAACAGTGTATTGAGGCGTGGATTAAAAATGCATTACACGGATATACTTAAAGATGTATTGTATCTTCAAAAGTAAGTATATATTATATTAAGAAACAAAAATCATATTTCAAATAAATAAATATGTACGTTAGGGGCACACCGCTCTCCCCCTGCCCTATCCGCCCCCTTCCCTACATCCAACACTGTGTATATATGTATATATATATATATATTATCGTCATCGAGATGTGTGTGTGTGGGGAGGGGAGTAAACAAAATTCAAGTGGGCTCACACCTAGTTTAGATTACCAGGATGCGGATCAACGGAACGATTCACAGCTGACAGATATCACATTTCAATTTGACTCCCAGACTGTGGGGCCTTACATCGTATAAGATTAGTTGCTAAAATAATTCTCACAAGTATGTGGATTTTTCCTGTGGATATTATTCTAATTTAGGTGAGTACAACATTGGCAAAACTTCCGAACGTTTCAGCATTCAGTTAATTCATAAATGTGTAATACAAATATCAATGTATCATTTATTAACGTTTCACAACCCTTCATTATTTCTTCTCTCGTACACCTGTATTCAATGTTGGGTGCGATGAACGGTCTCTTTCATAAGCTGCTATATAATAACAAAGGGGGTGGGGGATATTAATTAACATACGTCTTTTAAGTAACCATTGTCTTCAAATACACATTTGGACAAACTACTGTATTGAACATTACAGCGGTTCTTGAAACAAAAAATAAAACTGTAAGAGTGACGTCAGTATTACACCAATTCTTAAAATAAACGTGTACACACCCTTCTGGAGGGCGGGGCCTAGTGACGTCAGCATTGCATCAGTCAGTTCTTAAAATAAACGTGTACACACCCTTCTGGGGGCGTGGCCTAGTGACGTCATCATTGCGTCATCCCCTACGGCGCAGATTGGCACCATCTTGGATGATGCAATAGTGAAATCGATATGCCCCATAGACAGGCCCTTACTACTGGTATCCTATTAGAAATGAAATACAAGGAAAGAAAGAAATGTTTTATTTAACGACGCGCTCAACACAGTTTATTTACGGTTATATGGCGTTGGATATATGGTTAAGGACCACACAGATATGTGAGAGGAAACCCGCTGTCGCCACTTCATGGACTACTCTTTTTCGATTAGCAGCAAGGGATCTTTTATATGCACCATCCCATATACAGGAAATACAAATACCAGCTCCAATGGTAATTATAATTTAAACTGAATATATTGGAAAGGTCCACTGGAATAACCTGTGATGTCACATTTTTAGTTAGGTGATATTTTAAAAATTTAATGTTTATAATTCTGCCATCGTGGAATATTTATGCCTAAAAAAGCACAATTTACCAAGTACTTTTAATGGTCTACCAAAATTATACTTTTTAATTAGTGTATCATTGTGACCTTGACATACATGACCATTATAATACTATCTGTATGGACGTCATATATTATTCCCATGAACCCTTCATTTTGTTTTCTTACTTATTCAGATTATTCGTTTTGTTTAAAGACACCACTAGAGCACATTGATTCATTAATCATCAACTATTGGATTTCAAACATTTAATAGTTTTGACAGTCTTAGATAGGAAACCTGCAAAAAAAATTTCATTAGTAGCAAGGGATCTTTTGTATACATCATCCCACAGACAGGATAGCACATACCACAGCCTTTGATATACCAGTTGTGATGCACTGGCTGAAACAAGAAATAACTCAATGGGCCCACTGATGGGGATTGATCCCACACTGACTGCGCATCAATCGAAGCCTTTACCACTGGTCTACGTCCCGCTCGAAATCATTTTAATAGTCTGTTGGTAAGTTACCTCGTCAAAATACAGGATAACCTTCTTGTTAGGCGTTTCAATCCTCTTCAGATCAAAGACGTCTCCAATACTCGTCTTGTCAGCGGTAAACCCAGAAGGAACACCAATCTCCTCCACAGCCATGCCACTCGTTCCATTCTTCAGCCAACTACAACGCGTTTGCTCATTAGTCAATAAGAAACCTTTAATGTGCATGTTTCTGTTAAACAAAACCCATGTATACGCTAGCTTTCCTGGCTTGGAAATTGCCTAGTGCATTCAAAATGTCCTTTTTTCAGCAAATTAACTACAACAAGTTTGGTTATTAGTCAGTAAGAAACCTTTTAGGTGCATGTTTGTGTAAATAAAACAAATGTGCCAGCTTTCCTGGTTTGGCAATTGCCTAGCGCATACAAACTTGCTTTCGACAGTTATTACATCATATGTATTCCAAAGTCAAGGAATGGCAATTCTCTTACAGACAAAAATTTAAAGAAAATATCATCCAAGGAAGTAGCATGATTTATGGGAGTAATTATGACTTTGTCAAAACTTCCTTCACACTGCCTTGTGCAGAGATACGATTTTTATTATGTTAATCAAATCTCATAATGCCATTAAAATCCTGCGTTTGTAACACATTTCAAATTGCATAAGCAGATGACGTTTTTACTATATGTGTAATTAATTAACCTTTTAGAAAAATTCTGTTTGTAGGTAACACCTGTTTATTACAGAAATATATATAAACTGGTTTTGTTTACAAATCATATCACTATTATTAATAGGTATGTATAGCATACTACAGGAACACCTATGGTATGCGAATTATTAATGTGTGAATCCAGGTTTTTGCTTCGGGTGGGTTTAACTCAAAACAATGGTTACTGGTAAGTAACTTGATCATAAATTCGACATCTCCAAATATAGTAACATGTGATTTTCTACAGTTACTGACATGATCTGGATTAAACGATGTATAAACACATGATTTTAAAACTATTTTACAAGTTATTAGTATTATTTATGGAAGACATTCCAAAGCTTACTTGGCACAGATGTTAACCTTTAGCATCTTAACAGTTTCCTGTTCGATTTTCACTGTCAAGCCAAACGAAGGCTCCTCCACCTCCGCCTTTACGTTGAAGAAGACAGATACCTGTAACAGGGAAGGTAGGCCCAGATTACAACCGGTTTTTGTGTCATGGGCGGCGCAGACGGTATGGCTGATCCACTTTTTTGTGTGGGTTATATTTGTTGTATCTGTGAAAATGTCCTTCATAGGTGAATTTGAAAGGAGAGTCTGGCAATTAACCTCGAGCCGCTTCACTATTTTGTTTACACTGTGCCCCTTTATGTCTAACGGTAACCAGTGAATTATCAGAAAACTCTATAAAGAACAATACTAAAACTCCTATGAAACATTAAGTTTTATATTATAGCTTCTCATGTCTGTCTGACTGTCTGGAGTCTCTCTCTCTGTCTCTCTCTCTCTCTCTCTCTGTCTGTCTGTGTTT
Source organism: Gigantopelta aegis (assembly GCF_016097555.1). NCBI lineage: Eukaryota > Metazoa > Mollusca > Gastropoda > Neomphalida > Peltospiridae > Gigantopelta > Gigantopelta aegis. The sequence goes on from NC_054704.1 coordinate 65,679,894, forward strand.
CTCTGTCTGTCTGTCTGTCTGTCTGTCTCTCTCTGTCTCTGTCTGTCTGTCTGGATGTCTGTCTATCTCTCCCTCTCTCTGAGTGTGTGTGTGTGTGTGTGTGTGTGTGTGTGTGTGTGTGTGTATATATTTAATGGCATGCAGGCCCGTAGGAAAAGGGGGGGGGGGGGCACATGCACTTGTGTACCTTTATTATTATTTGTTTTTGTTTTACATATTAATGTTTGCCATTGTAACCAAAATCTGATATAGAGTTTGTACCCGATCTGTCAGTGCTCCCCCCCCCCCCCCACTCTCAAAGTTGTTCCTACAGGTCTGACGTGATGCGTAACTGGGGGTGTGTACACCTGTGACCACGTATATTTTTTTTCCAATGAGCACCAACGATTGATGATAATGTATGATTAAAAAAAACAAAATTTTTATTAATATTTGATTCACATACAGTCAACATCATAGGCAAACAGTAGTTGTTGGGTAATGGTACATATATTGTACTGTCTGTCCACGTGTAGGTTATATCTCATTTTTATGGAAAATGTTTAATTGTATTCAAACTATTTAATACTCACTTCAACAAGAGCGATACCATGTCCAGTTGCAGATATCATTACTGTAGTAGGTATGTTTGGCAACTAAAACAAATAATATATGTTATTAAATAATCTGACATATAACAGAATATGTGACCCACCAACACACGGCATTTTGTGGATATACATTAAAACCAGCCATGTCAAGCCTCCCGGATTCCGCGGGAGACTCCCGGTATTTGATCAAGTCTCCTGCGGGAAAAAAAAAACTCTCCTAGGAAATCCTTATTTTCTAAGCATATTTAAAAAACAATTTAAAACATAAATAATATCCTTTTAACTTTTAAAATTAGAGATTGTTCTTTTGGTGATCCACTTTTTACAAAAAAAAAAAAAAAAAAAATAAAAAAAGAAGGAAAAAACTAAAAATAAAGAAAAATACATAGCAGCTGTAGGTACAATGGATTTTTTTTACACTGTTATGTTTTAAACAATTAAAATGTTATATCAATCATATGTTGTTCTTTTTTTATTTAGAATACCAATAGAAACATGTTATAATGGCACCAGAATCAGGAAATACCTTTTCAAAAATTCCACGACATCGATGGTGGCATAAACGTACCTTTGCATCTGCGACGATCATCATCATCCATAAACACACAAGAGTGTATTTCTTGGAATGGTAAATAACATTTATACTTGCATCTGTACAAAAGCCTTGTGTTTCTTAATGGGGACGAACATGGTAAACATAGAAAACCACAGCTATACTTACATCTGCACTCTGTAGAACAAGAGCGTTGTGTTTATTAATGCTGAAGTTCTTTGTGAATGTCCCAGCTTGGACGCTGACCTGCACGTCGAATGTATTGCTGTACACTATCTTAGCGAACTCTGAGAGCGCCTGCAGAGCAACCACTGTATCCTGAAGAAAAAAGTACACTTTCAACAGTTCTGAGCATTGATTAAGTAACAGCTATAGTGTGGGTGTGGGTAGTTTTTGGCATGCTTCCATCAGAGAACTGTTCAAGCACGCCTGTCGTGTGGGCACAACCTCTGACTTTGTCAGAGAGTTCTGACCATGACAGGGCAGCTATAATCATCACATGGTGATTATAAAACTTGGCTCGGGGTGTTAAGACATATGTAACTCATTGTCATCACCGGAACTACATTCTCAAATTAGCATTGATCGGTAGTCTGTAGTTTTTGTCCTTGAGAGGCCAACTAGGTTTTTGGACTGCGTCCCCGAATAGTTTACTAGAACATTCAGTGGATATCAACATGTTAACTGGTGAATCCTTCTCCTTCTCCTCAACAACATTATCAGCTTTTAAATAATGAACTTTAGAAGCTAAGTCTTGCATCCAGTATCCTATGTTTATAACTACGGTCATCTTACTTGTAGATTAAAAATACTGTCAACAATTAAATATGTTTCTTACTTGTTTGTATCATGATACAGTTTATTCCAAGGATTATGCAATATCTCATGTTAATGGGTTTAGTGACTGCAATAATCGTAGCTACCAAAAGTAGTATCAAACATGGTATTGTAGCTATTTGACTAGATATTATTCTGTTTAATCATCATTTTGGTCAAGTACCTAACTTTGTACCACGCAAGTTATTGTAACGAATTTTAGTTAAAGCAGAAAACTGTGATACCAGAAAAAAAAGTTGTATGCAATGATCTTAACCTTTAATCTTCAACTTAAAAGATTCGAAATGGGAAATTACATTTTCTCTTTAGTATATGTATTTTCTAGAATGTTCCATACAGGGGCATTTGGGACCGGTGTAACAGAGTACTAGTATGATAGGGTACCTGGGTTGATGAAAATCCACCACGGGGGTTCCGCTGAGCGATCACCCACTTCATAACGTTCAAACCACCAACGATGTTGCCCATTTCAGCATATATTAGGAGAGCATATGACGTCATCTCCGTGTCTATTGCCTTTGATTGGTGAGGTGGTTTCCAATAGCTCGTACTTGTCGATGTAGTTTCTGGCTTGTGCCAGTACTTGAAGCCATCTGAAATAATAGCATGCAAAATACAATCGCTGTACATTGCATTTTAAATGTTTATTATGGGTTTCATGTGTCAGTATTGACCATCTTCTACGAAATCGAATTACAAAGAAGGAAAAAAAACCCTCAAAGAATAAACAGCACATTATCTGGATGCTTCCAGAGGACACAGCTGCATATATTGTCAGTAATGACAGGCCTGTTTTGTGTAACACATATCAACGCTGAAAACAGAACTCTAATATGTTTGATTCAACCCAATGAATCAATTTGTCTTCACGCTGTATTCTGAGAAAGAATGCTAAGTGTTGAAGGCTTAGATGTGCATTTGTTTTATATAAAAGTAAATATTTCAAATAAATAAGAAGCTGAACAATTTTAACTTGCTTATATAACATGAAGTTTTCAAGCACAATAAATCAGAAATTAAATATAAGAAATAAGAAATAAAATAAAAAAGGCTCTAATAAAATATGATTTATTAACAAAAAATATAATTAACATAGCATTACGGCACCAACTTTAATTATCCACATGTGAGTGGAATCAGGAATGCTATATAATAACCAAACTAGTTATTTTAGTCAATACACTTCTTTAATGATGCACTGCTTGCAGATATCATGCATGCGTGACTTGTAATATGACACCAAACATTAAAACAAACACCATTAGCAAAACCTTTTTTTTTCATTCACTGTCATTTCACTTTTATACAATACATTATATCAACTTCATATTCACCTTTAATTATTGCATTTGCCTCCAGCTTCATGAACTTTCATACAATACATTATATCAACTCCATATTCACCTTTAATTATTGCATTTGCCTCCAGCTTCATGAACTTTTATACAATACATTATGTCAACTCCATATTCACCTTTAATCATTGCATTTGCCTCCAGCTTCATGAACTTTTATACAATACATTATATCAACTCCATATTCACCTTTAATTATTGCATTGACCTCCAGCTTCATGAACGTTTTTACAATACATTATATCAACTCCATATTCACCTTTAATTATTGCATTTGCCTCCAGCTTCATGAACTTTCATACAATACATTATATCAACTCCATATTCACCTTTAATTATTGCATTTGCCTCCATCTTCATGAACTTTTATGCAATCATGAATATCACCTTTAATTAACGATTGCATTGACCTCCAGCTTCATGAACGTTTTTAGAATGTATTATATGATGGCCATATTCACCTTTAATCTATACATTTTGCTTTCAACACAATACATTATATCAGCCTTTCACCTTTAATTATTGCATTTACCTTTATGAACTTTTATACAATACATTATATCAACTCCATATTCACCTTTAATCATTACATTTGCCTCCATCTTCATGAACTTTTATACAATACATTATATCAACTCCATATTCACCATTAACTATTGCATTGACCTCCAGCTTCATGAACGTTTTTACAATACATTATATCAACTTCATATTCACCTTTAATTATTGCATTTGCCTCCAGCTTCGTGAACTTTCATACAATACATTATATCAACTCTATATTCACCTTTAATTATTGCATTTACCTCCAGCTTCATGAACTTTTATACAATACATTATGTCAACTCCATATTCACCTTTAATCATTACATTTGCCTCCATCTTCATGAACTTTTATACAATACATTATATCAACTCCATATTCACCATTAACTATTGCATTGACCTCCAGCTTCATGAACGTTTTTACAATACATTATGTCAACTCCATATTCACCTTTAATTATTGCATTTGCCTCCAACTTTTGCCTGTTTTTCTACAATACATATATCAAGCCATATTCATATATTTTAATTATTGCATTTGCCTCCAGTTTCTTGAATGCCGCAGTGAACACTTTTGGCCAGTTTCAGATAAGAGGTATGGCCAGTCATTATATATTTTCTATAATTTTGCTTTCAAGGAAAGCAACACCTTGCCTGTTATATGTTTGCACTTCCTATGAATATTCTGGAAATAACACCAATCACAAATTTAAACATAGACCAGAGACACATAAAACATATAAATTGTTTGAAGATTTGCGTACTACCTAAAATATCAACCTTAACGAGGATTATACATTTTGTATGACACAATCACCCACACATTTATATATTTTTATAATCAAGCCACATATTTATATAGTTCTATAATCTAGCCCATGGATCTTGACTTTATCTGTTTATAGCAGTTTTAAAAATGGGCATAGCATTCTCGAAAATATATATAAAAATTTTTTTAAAAGACTTTTACGTCAATAAATATTAACAAACATGCGGTTGTTGCAACCACAGTCGTATCACTGCACATTACACTTGAACGTACATTTTGACAAAATCATGATAGCATACACTCATTAATCACTGACAATCGCGATCATACCAGAAATTTGGAAGAAGTTGAGCACATAATCTTGTACTACAAGTGGTACCCATCAAAAGTGCACCTTTTAATTATCAAGTCTGTTGTTTTCATTAATGATTAAATTTACCACAACTCTTCAAAATAAGGTATTACAGAAACAGCTTACCCAAATTTAAGGTTTTCTTAAGAGAAATGTAAGTAATATGAACACAGAAAATTATCTATTAATACTTACTGGATGAAGGTCTTCATTCTCCAACAGAGCTATGAGCACATAAGCAGTGAGTGATATTCCAGATGAGGATCCACCCTGGAGGAAAACACGAAGAACAAATTCGTGATGGAAGACGCCATGTGAGAGATTGTTAATCACTTAGTGATTATTTAGAATAGCAAAACATTAGTATGGACTGATTCAAAGTTTAAATAAGTCTACACTCAAACAAACATCTATAATTTATATGATGTTAATACCTACAATATAACGTTTGGATATACGTCCAGGGCCCGTGCTTATAAAACGTTTAGAGTCTAGACTCAATCTCAAACGATGTCACACGCATGCAGTTTGTATGGCGTTGCCTTGGCGTTACTGTCTCAGACTCTAATAGAGTCTCGAGTCTAGATTCTAAACGATTTATAACCACCAGGCCTGATGTCAAAACACCAATTCTCTTTGTATAAATGTTAAGCAACGTTGGGCTCAATTATATTTATTGCTGTTAAATAATAATGATCTAGGGATTGGAATATAGACAATTAGTGGATTTGATAGCATCTTCAATAATATCTATTCTTTTTCTGGTTAAATATTCCAAAATAAAGGCATCAAGCGTATAGGTTAGATTTGAAAGGAAGTCTTTTTCAGTTATCTAGCAGTCCAAATAGACAATATAGTAACACAAAGACCACCAAACACATTGCAATATGGTACCTGCATAGCTTTATGGATTACACGGCCAGGTTCGGGGAACGATCCATCTTTGCTCTGCTGCTGAATCATCCACTTTGTTTTATTTGTATGTTGGTTGTTAGTTACACGCAACAGTTTTATTGACATTTGTTACTATTGCCATCTATAGGATTTGATTTTGTGGCATATATATCCTACACAATAAAACAGTGTAAACATGCAAGCCACTATATTTAATAATAGCCAACAAATAATGTCCATTGCATCATTGCATATTTAAAGAATAATAAAAAAAAAAAAAATTACTACCGTCCATTCCAGGTAAAATCCGGCGAGGCGAAGAACGTGTTTTTCCCTATTGTTCCATCTAAACTAGAAAAGATGGACATTGAGGTGTCAGCCAGGACCACTGTCGCCGCGGATGCTGTGAGGAGACAACTCTTAGTAGAGGTAAGACGCTACCCCTCCACGTCTAGGGACAGGTGACACGGAAAGATCTGTATTGTTTCACGAAGAACATGTTAGAATGTTGAATAATTAATAATTAATTTGAGAACATGAGAACACCTTATGTCATTCTCATATATTTTAACTCCGTTAAACAGAATGTACAAATATGTTATACGCCAAATTATGTAAACAATCATATTTCTTCAATATAATAGAAACGTCCACGTTTTAGGGATGCATATGTATGTATGTATGTATGTATGTATGTATGTATGTATGTATGTACGTACGTACGTACGTACGTATGTATGCATGTATGTATGGAGGGTCCAAACAGATAGTCAGTATTATAACGGTCGTGTAGCTCAAGGGCACAATGACAAACTTAATTAAAAACCTATAATTATGGTAGGCCATAAAAAGCGGTTGATAAATTATGCTTTCTTAGACATAAATATTCCACAATTGCAGAGTTGTAAACGTTAAAATTCCCTATATCTATAGTGTGGAGCAAATCTTTACTTTTATAAATGTGTCAACAACTAGGTAAAACAATGCTGATTTATAGTTTGAATCATGTATAAGGACAATAAATGGTTTTCACCTTTGTGACTGGATGTGCTTGCTTGTGTGGTTTTACGTTTTACGTGTGCGTGTGCGTGCGTGCGTGTATATATATATATATATATATATATATATATATATATATATATATATATATATATATATGTGTGTGTGTGTGTGTGTGTGTGCGAGTGTGTATATACGCATGTTTTAGGGCCTTACGGATTCTGTAGAATGCAAAATAAATGCACATCTGAACATTTTGGAGCCACACGGAACATCACTTTAAATAACCATTGTTGTGTATTTGCAGCCTGAAGGTGTGCCCAAAGAATACAATCAGCCCATTCTCATTGACATGAAGCATTCCTCTACCTTCTCCAAGACTGTGCCCCTCACACTGCCGCAAAACGTCGTCGCTGGTTCTCAGAAGGCGATCGTCACAGCTATAGGTCAGTTAGTCTATGGCGTTGTCAAATATAGCCACGTAAATGAAACCATCCCCATGTTCAGCCAGCAAACGTTTCGCTAACGTTCGCTAACTATTTGATTGGTTCCCAACTTGGCCATTTGGTTTACTGTGAAGCGCATAAAACAGTCTAGCGGACGTTTTTCCGCTCGGACTGGATGAACGCATCTCAGATATTGCTGACAACGTGAAATTGCATACATTGATGTGGAAAATAGAACTTGATAACAGGTTTAAAAAATATATATATATATTACTATAATAATCAGGAAATTTACTTTCAATGAAGATATATATATATATATATATATATATATATATATATATATATTTACAATAAAACTAGTTGATGGTAGACGTGGATTTTAATTACGTGGATTATTTGATAGATTTAGTTAAACCGTAGATAATCTTTATTTAACTGCGGCCCGTTCCACGAAGCGATCTTAGCACTACTATCGCTGTAAATACCTACCATCGCGACCTTAATTTTTTTTCAACGAACGCCAGCCCGTTTCACGACGTGGCGTAGCTTACTATCGTCGTAAATTACTTTGAAACTTTACAATAGGTACGAGACAGTTGTAAGCTACTAATACTACTAATGTAGATGTCAAATGGCAGTTAGATGATGATTTGAACATTTTATAAGAAGGATACTAACTTTTTGTGTAAAAATAGATGTAATATATACCAAATACCTTTTATGAAACTTGACGTTCTATGAAAAACATTCTAGGCGACGCCACCTTCACATGCTGGGGATAACTCTCATGTCTTATACATTCGGCAATTATCGCTTAGCAAATATACTGACAGTCACTTCATGGATGTGCTATACTAATGAATAGATCCAAGATGTTCCGAAAAGTCGGTAACCAATTTATTATTGAACTAATTCGCACTTCTTCGCAAAGAAGATTTTTATCATTAAAGGGGCACTTACGATTATCGTAAGGTTGTTTTGTGGAAGGGCTGTAGAGTTTACGGTGCCAGTTGTAAATCTCACCTTAAGTCACTACAATTAATCTTAGCTACAAATCTTTCGTGGAACGGGGCCCTGGGCACTGGTGGAAGGGTGATGTACATCAGTAGTAAGCCGCTCGTCCGAGCTGCGACGGATTGCCCTCAATGAAATCTGTTTTTATCGGTTTCAACCAGTGCCACACGAATAGTATATCATTACCATAATAATTACAAAAACGTACAATGTGAATTCTGAACTCCAAGCAATTTCGACCACTGTTTCACTAAATTTAACATATTTTTTGTCATTATATCAAAAGTTTGATAAATAACCCCCACAAATGTTCTATATTTCTATTACTATATTAGTTGGCATCCAGTATGCAAATTATTGGCACTCTGTGGTCCTTAAAAAACATATTTATTCCAATTTGAGCAAATATCACATTTTTTGGCGAAGCGAAGCGGGCGTACAATAATATTTTGGGTGATAACACAGAGATGGCCGAGAGTTATACACTGCTATCACTTTTTTTTCATATCTAGGGACATATATCTTGCTAAAAATCACAAAGAGCCTTACTCCATCTGTATGGTACTGACCAACCCCCTTGGCTCATAGCCTATAATATGTACTTTTCTATCTCAGAAAACCTACATATGACTGATCCTTTCTGCGTTTTGGAAGGAGTAGCCTGTGTGATTGCAACTGGTTTCTTCTCTC
>NC_054704.1:65689141-65721026 GCF_016097555.1 Gigantopelta aegis
CATTCTCCAACAGAGCTATGAGCACATAAGCAGTGAGTGATATTCCAGATGAGGATCCACCCTGGAGGAAAACACAAAGAACAAATTCGTGATGGAAGACGTCATGTGAAAGACTGTTAATCACTTAGTGATTATTTAGAATAGCAAAACATTAATCTGGACTCTGATTCAAACTTTAAATAGGTCTACACTCAAACAAACATCTGTAATTTATATGATGTTAATACTTACAATATAACATTTGGACATACGTCCAGGGCCCGTGCTTATAAAACGTTTTTAGAGTCCAGACTCAATCTCAAATGACGTCACACGCATGCAATTTGTATGGCGTTGCCTTGGCGTTACTGTCTCAGACTCTATTAGAGTCTCGAGTGTAGACTCTAAACGTTTTATAAGCACCAAACCTGATGTCAAAACACCAATTCTCTTTGTATAAATGTTAAGCAACGTTGGACTCAATTATATTTATTGCTGTTAAATAACAGTGGTCTGGGGATTGGAATATAGGCAATTAGTGGATTTGATAGCATCTTCAACAATATCTATTATTTTTCTGCTTAAATAGAAATAGTATTCAATATTCATTATACACAGTCTTATATCAGAATAAAGGCATCAACCGTAGAGTTTAGATTTCAAAGGAAGCCCAAATAGACAGTATAGTAACACAAAGACCATCAAACACATTGTAATATGGTACCTGCATAGCTTTATGGATTACACGGCCAGGTTCGGGGAACGACCCATCTTTGCTCTGTTTCTGAATCATCCACTTTATAGCGCGAACCAAAAGCTTATCATCTATAAAGATATGTGGCTTCGCTTGATGGAATGTCTTCACAACAAATGCTGTTAGCCTGAAAAGGGATATTTTTATATGTACTGAAATAAGCTATTTTCATATATATTCATTTAAGACTGAGTTAAAATAGCACTTGTACCTTTAAACGTGAAGACAGACAAAGTGCCAAATACCCACTACATGACGAGGGGAAGACGATGATGATGACGAAGATGGAAGAACAATAAAACAGAAATAGAAGATAGAAGAAAGAGGAGGAGGAGAAGAAGAAGTAAAAGTAGGAGTAGGATAAAAAGTAGTAGCAGAGGTGGAAGAGAAGAATATGTAGGATGAGGAGTAGCTAAAGAATGACAACACATAAAACCTATAAAACAAAACCCAACAATAAAAAAACAAAAATTAATTATTTGTTTTTACTATTTAGCATTAATTTATAATATTAAGTGTCAAAAATACAAGAAAAAAACCCATGTAACACTTCGCCATAAGAAGAGTATCTTAAATTATTACCCATATGGTTAAAACTATCTTGGTACATAAAGTGATACGTCCCACTAGAACGCCAAGTGGGACGTAACACTTTGACGTCACACGATGACGTCATCGATTGGAACTTTACAGGAATGTCAACCAAACGGAGTTGAGTGATATAAATTATGATCGATTATTGGTAATAAATAGGATATTAAACTCGCTACCATTTTGAATCATGTTTATGTCCCTCGTGAAATAATTTTCATTGTCACTCGCTAAAGCTCAGGACAAATGAAAATTATTTCACTCGGGACATAAATATGATACGAAATGGAAGCTCGTTTAATATCCTATAATTATGTGATGAAAGTCTCACCACATGCTGCCTGAAGGATCTCGGTCACCAAATGCACTAAAGGAACCGTCCTTGTGTTGATATGTTAGTTCTCGCTGGTAACCTGGAACAAATATGTAACGTAAGTAAACTGAAATTGTGTTCTGAATTCGAGGACTCGAGAAGGTGGCCCTGAATCATCAAATTCAAAAGAAACCCTCGACATATGAATAATTTATTTCAAATAGACGATGATGCAATTCTGGACACTATAACTGTTTCGTCTTTTAAATTGTATGACCAGTAAATTCTTATCATATATATACAAAAGTCAAAATCCAATGAATATCTCTAACAAAACTGTTTTGTGCACTGTTGAACTATTGCAAAAGCAATTACAATAAAATACTATCAAGCAACTATTTGCAGATCTATTGCCTACGGTGAACTATTAATCCTCGTGTCGAAATCCAATGAATATCTCTAACAAAAGCAAATGAATGTTGTCCCAATAGTCCCCAAGCATCATATATCAATTGTGATCAACGCATGTAAAGGGTATCTATTATGTGGAATCGACTTTTATAAACAAGCAAATGAATGTTGTCCCAATAGTCCCTTTTAATTTCATTATCGAATTGTGATCCAATAGCATGTAAAAACACAGGACTAATTATTGGGTATTGAAACTATCGTTAAATAAATTATACGAGATTTTTTCTTACATTATGTGGAATACTGTCACGGATTATAAACACCTTATTTCTAAAGTGGATAATAAATAAAAATTATATTAAAAACAAAGTCTGTTATTAAAGAAATAGACTAGACTAGGCACTAGACTAGAATATGGAATAAATGTTTAACGACAACACTGCACGAAAAATACATCGGTTATTGGGTGTCAAACTATGGTAAATGTGGTTATTACACAAGATACATTTTGTACTACATTAAAACACATGTCATAATAAAACCAACGAAACAAGAAACTCATGCCAACCTTTCTCCATGTATTGAATAGACTTGTCGGCTACTGCGCCATCAAGTTGGTTAGTTGCCTTTAAGTAATTTGCTATAAAGACGTTTGGCGCAAAGTTAAGCATATTCTGCTCTCCACAACCGTAAGGCATCTTCAACAGGTCCGCCAACCCATTCAGACTGGAACCCATGAGGTCACCTGAAATATATTGAATTACAAGCATGATGCATGTGCATATCAGTAGAAAATAGCTCACTACTTTTTCTTCTCTTCCAAATTGTTTTCATTTGTGGTAATATTAGGTTTACATTTATACTTATGGTAATATGTAGACAGAAATGTTAGAAAAAGAAATATTTTGAAAACAGCAATTGTTTTTTCGAATTATTGGCAGATGTTTGACACATTCAAACCAATGACTGTGTGTATACAATTTTTAAAGTTCAGACCCAACACTTGAGCAAAGTCTTCAGATCACAACAGTTTTTTCTTTGTATGGATGATATTGTAGTCCGAACGTTCATATTCTGACCTTACCCCAAAATCATTCATAGGGTAACACATTTTATGCATGTTAGAAAATACTCAAATTAAGTTACATATCGAACGAGAAGTTGTACTAAAGCAACTCATTTATTTATAGTCACTTAATATTGGTATTAATAAATGGGAATTTCAATGCATACAAATAACAAAACAATATTCGACAATGTTAAATATTTTTATGTGTATTATGAACATTCTGGTTTGCAAAGACAAGAAGAAGAAGACACAGATGAAGAAAAAGATGAAGAAAAAGAAAACGAAGAAGAAGTAATAGTAGAATGTAGATACTCATATATGTTTACTACTTTCACAACTAAGATATCAACACTGAACAGGCCCAAAGGAACGATGTCTTGAGTTGGGGTGAGTGGGGCGTGGGGGAAGGCACAGACCATAGTTATGCCTTTATTTATACAAGTAGGGAAAAAAGTACATTTCGAACTTTGAGGTGGGGCCTGCTGAACAAAATGTTTGAAGTACATTTTTAATACTGAATTTAAGCTGTGTTCGCTGTTTATTAAAATAACAGTCTACTAGACATAAAAATTCAGTCACACGTTACACGTTATGTAGCAGTCGCCTTACCTATTGCGGTGACTACGATCCTCTGAGACCCGTCACAACGTTTGGAGGGAAGGTGATGGGCACAGTCTTGGAGAACGTGTTGACCTTGTTTAGATCAATGAGGACTGGCTGGCTGTACTCGACTGGCATTCCCTCGGCCTTAAAGATAACATAAGACACTGCATTGTGTTCAACAGGGATTCAGCATACATCTGATATTTACTCGTAAAGAACAGTAGCAGCAGTAGCAGCAGCAACAACAACAACAACTTAACTACTTGACTGCCTTAAACTGGTTAACAATACAATGTAATATTGACTGTCATTGAAGAATAGATTTGATGTGCACTCTTTGTTATAAAAGGCTAAAATGTCCTAGGAGTTTAGCAAAGGGTACCATTTTTCACTATAGTTGCTCAAAGAGGCACCATAGATCAAATAAACGCGCGCACATACACACTCATACCCATGCACACACACACACACACAGACACAGAGAGAGAGAGAGAGAGAGAGAGAGAGAGAGAGAGAGAGAGAGAGAGAGAGAGAGAGAGAGAGAGACTGAGGCTGGGTTTTACAACAGCGCTGAGAGAGAGAGAGAGAGTAAGCCAGTATTAGCACAAAATCAACTGAGGCTGGGCCTTGTACAACTGTTCAGGATCATGAGAAAATGAAACTGTAATCCAGTATTAGCCAAAATCAAATGATGTAATCCGTTCGCCTTGTTACTGTAACAGTCATCACGGATGAATTAAACACACACACAAACATATGCACACACACACACGCACGCACGCACACACACGCACACACTCATACACACAACTGATATTGGATACCATGTTGTAGTGTTTACCTCAACCAACAGTTGTCTGCTAACAGCATCAGCAGATATTGTTGTCTGAGCCGACACGTGGATGTCAATATGACCCAACTTTTGAGGTATGATGGGGAAGTACACACTCTTTGCATCCCCGGCTTTTATCTATTAAAATGAATGAATCAATGAATCAATGAATCAATCATTGAATCAATCAAATTGGACAGCTAGACAGTCAGCCAGTCAGTAACCAACCAGCCACAAAATATTAATTTAAAAATGTATCAGATAATAAATATTACTTATGTCACACAATGGAGTATTAATGATATAACTAGAAGGAACAACACCAATGCCTCAATAATATTAAGTATAATGTGAAAAATGTTATACAATAATGACTTACACAATTGTTATCTACTAGAGATATCCAGTTGACTTAAACGAATGTTGTTTTCAGAAATGTGGTTTACTTAAACAATTATTATTGTCTGATTTAACAAATCTATTTTTTAATACAATTTCTTCTACACCAATTGGTATTTGCATCTACTTAAAAAATGCGCATTACTTATAGGAATATTGTCTACTAAAGAAATCCAGTTTACTTACACGAATGTTATCTACTTGTTCCCTAGATACTGTTGTTTCCAATCCATTGGCATCGATTATTATGTTTGAATAATCCGCAGACTTTTTAAGCTTTACTACAGCCTGAAAAATAAACAATATATAAAAACTGTACTGGATGTTTTGATGGAAAGATAAATGGGTAGATATATGGTAGGTTGAATGGAAAGATGGAAGGTTAGAGAGGTTGATGGACAGATATATGGTTTGATGGGCTGATTGCTTACCGGATGGATGGATTAATGGTTAATTGGGTTGATGGATGGTTGGATGAAGGAAGGAAGGAAATGTTTTATTTAACGACGAAACAATGCATTTTATTTACTTTGATATGGTGTCAGTTATATTTTAAGGACCACATAGATTTTGAGAGAGGAAACCCGATGTCGCCACTTCTGGGGCTTTTTTCGATTAGCAGCAAGGGATAGGATGGAAAAAAATGTTTTGTACACACCCATTCCTTTGGATGGGTAGATGTGCCTTTTGCACATACTGGAGGAGATTTACTGGGGCAACTGACGGGGTATTTTGGATGAATGCAGATTGGTTGATGGATAGACGGGTAAAATGGTTGGATTAATGCAGTTAGATGGGTTCATAGATAGGTGAATGGATGGTTTTTTAGGACAGAGAGATGGATGGGTGGAACACTAGATTTTTCCCACAGGGAATGCTTTTTCATACTATGGAATTTACTACAACTGATTTATTTCTGAGACGATTGTTTTCTAAGTTGACACAAGAAAAAGTATGTTGTTTTGGTTATTTTTTAAACACTTTTGTGAGTAGATGTTTTGTTGGTCTTACCTGTAACCAAACTAAAATATGGGTTTTCAGTATTGATTATGGGTAGATTGTTGATGTTGGTTTGACTTGATGTAAGAGAGTATAGATGTGGATGTATTTCTGTATTGATGGATGGGTAGATTGTTGAACTGTTGGTTTGACTTGATGTAAGAGAGTGTAGATGTGGATGGGTATTTCAGTATTGATGGATGGGTAGATTGTTGAACTGTTGGTTTGACTTGATGTAAGAGAGTGTAGATGTGGATGGGTATTTCAGTATTGATGGAAGAGAAGATTGTTGAACTGTTGGTTTGACTTGATGTAAGAGAGTGTAGATGTGGATGGGTATTTCAGTATTGATGGGTTTGTTGATTTGATGTTGAGAGAGTGAGGTTTGATTGATGTAGAGAGAGTATAGATGTATTTTCAGTATTGATGGATGGGTAGATTGTTGAACTGTTGGTTTGACTTGATGTAAGAGAGTGTAGATGTGGATGGGTATTTCAGTATCGATGGATGGGTAGATTGTTGAACTGTTGGTTTGACTTGATGTAAGAGAGTGTAGATGTAGATGGGTATTTCAGTATTGATGGAAGAGAAGATTGTTGAACTGTTGGTTTGACTTGATGTAAGAGAGTGTAGATGTAGATGGATGGTATTTCAGTATTGATGGATGGGTAGATTGTTGAACTGTTGGTTTGACTTGATGTAAGAGAGTGTAGATGTGGATGGTTATATCAGTATGTCTGTGCTGGTACTTACAGTGACGTCCTGGCTGAGGTAGTTGAAGACGAGAACCTGCAGAATGACCTGCTCACCACGTGTCACAGAATATGGCAGGTTCAGACTGACGAAGAATGGGCGAAACACCTTCAGCTGTAACACAGTAAGGTATAACTATATACCGAACAGAACGCTAACAGACCATAATAATAGTATATAAATATCTATCTATCTATCTATATATATATATATATATATATATACCTATATACATATATATATATATATAATATATATGTCTCTGTATGTATATATATATATATAACTGATCTCTGTCTGCTGTCTGCTGTCTGTCTGCTCTGCCTGTCTGTCTCCTCTCTGCTCTCCCTCCCCCCTCCCTCTCTCTCTCTCTCTCTCTCTCTCTCTCTCTCTCTCTCTCTCTCTCTCTCTCTCTCTCTCTCTCTCTCTCTCTCTCTCTCTCTCTCTCTCTCTCTCTCTCTCTCTCTCTCTCTCTCTCTCTCTCTCTCTCTCTCTCTGCTTGCCTGTCAGCCTGTCTCTCTCCCCTCTCTCTCTCTCTCTCTTCTATCTCAGTCTCTCTCTTTCTCTTTCCCTCTAAATTTATGTATTCACCACTAAGTACATATACATATAAATAAAGGTTGTAAAAACTGGCTACACACCGTCTACTGTAAATAGTTACTGTAACGGTTTCACCTGTCTGTACCATGACTTACATTAGCGGCTCCAGGAGAAACACCAAGTCCCTTACTGTCACTCACAGCAAAAGCGGTTGCCACCCACGATGTAATGGTGTCTGGTACGGTGGTGTCGAAAGCAGCGCGCCCACCAAAGCTGAAAGAGGTGAACACAAAGTTAAACTGTGTGCTAGAAATTCCAAACAAGGAAATATCGACCCTATTCTTAATTTGTGTTATGTTTTCAAGATTATCCCAATATCATTTAATAAAACTAATTCAACGAAACAAAATGCATACAAAGACTTAATTTTGTTTCTTCTTTCCGATGGCAATAGCACGATAATTAGTTTGTTTCTTTGGATTGAAGTCACACACTAATTGTGTTAATTTATCAAACATAAACATCCATTTGTAAAACCCGTTTTTGTTATAACATTAAAACACGCTTCTGTTATAATCTCAGTTATATAAACTCAGAAGTTAAAACATTGGATCATAAAAATTGAATTATAGGCAATGATTATTTTCAAACCACTTTGGATATAGCTCCTTGTCATCTGTTTACCTATGCAGAGACGAAGTTATGAAACGGAGGTTGTGCTTTTAGCTGTCTACTAACTAATATCTAAATCAGTGGAAAGACATATAACACCATTCTATCCATCTTTACACAAACACCAATTACCCCACCATCGCCACTATCACTACCACCACCAACAATGAAATTATATATACAACCCATAACCAAACGTTAAGTGGTACATAATGGCAGTACTGGTTAAACCATTCCATTTGAACCATTAATATGCGCTATCACAATGCTATAAGTGTTATATAATTACTTATAAACAAAAAATACTGAAATAATATATTTTATAACATTATCATCAGCGCACCAAAATCAAGATGGGACATGCAAAGTCAGTTGATATGTTACTATGTTACTGAAGGAAAGCTATAACGTTTTATCATACTCTTGTAGTGCTTGTTGCCGAGGAGAAAAGACAATAGATTAACCGTGCACACTTATAGTTCACGTTCAAATATTAACTTTTCACGTGTAAACACACACACATAAAGATACATACACAAGGAAACATGATATCTTTTATATTCATTTCCCCTATAGTCAGGACAGTGCACGCTTACCATGCTATATGATGTACCAGACGTGAGGCTGGTTATGAGAGGGAAAAAAAACCTCGAGTCTATAGAGAGCAATCGATCCTCCAACCCACCGCACTTCAGCTGAGCACCCTACCAATGATCTATATGATGCTAATATTTACAAAGCACAGCTGACTAAGCTGTCTTGAAGGACACAATATCCATCGATACGAAACACAAGAGACAGTACACACACATACATTCATAGCTCCATCACAAAACATGCTTTAACCACGGACCACGCTTACTCTGCAGTAAGACCTTTCTGACTAAAGGTGACACCACACGATGTTTGTTTTATGAAAATTGGCTATTTTTGTATGAGGCACTCGTATGGTATGGCGTTGCCTTAACATGGACTTTATGATGACAGAAATTACATGTTAAATACATTTTTTTGTTTAGTTTAGAATGTCAGTGTATCAATAAACCGGATTTTACCTTCCAATAATTTCGTAAATAAGAAAAAAAAAAGTATCACGAAGTCAAATAGAAAAAATGTGTGCTAGGCTACACACATTAAAAGACGACTGTAAACACATCGGATATACAAACACTGATATTCTAAACAAGAAAATATATTTAATATGTAATGTTAGCCGCCGAAACGATTCTGTTAGTCGGAACCTGTTAGTCTATAGACAGCGATCCTACGACCCACCACACTTCTGGCTAGAGCTCTACCAATGAGCTACATCCTTCCCCGAAACATTCATTTAGATAATAAATATGATGCTAAAATCTATAAAGCAGAGATGACTAAGCTATCTTGAAGTGCATATCTACCAAGACGAAGCTGAACAGACACTACACACGTATAAACTCATAGTCCCAGTACAAAGCATGCTTTAACCATGAACCAGGCTTACTCTGAAGTTGCATTGAACCACATCCACTGTTCTGGAAAGACCTTCCTCACTCTGCCGACCTCGACAAGTGGTCCACTTCCTTTGGCTAAACTGTCAGCCAGCACCATGTTAGCTTGGTCAAATGCCACGTTTTCCAACACTGGTGCTGCTGCCATTGCCATAATCTCACCATGCCATAGCCACGGTTCCCCTGGAAATTAATTAAGCACCACCCAATTTATATTGTCACCAAATTATTATTATAGGTGGTAGCCAGGCAATATTAATACTCTAAATATCATATCCCTTCCCACGCTCCATACTGTCGTTTCGTTGTCCTTGCCGGTCAGGAACCCGCACAAATAGCACGTGCAGAAAACTACCCTCACACTTGGGAAAACCACTAAGTTTTTGTTCAATTAAGTTTTATGCTTGTTTTCGGAAAATAATTTTCCTTTTGTGCTTAATAAGCGTCTAATGGTTCGCCGAAAACTGTCCATTGCCACTAGGTGGCAGATTATTGGAATGAATAATGCGAGATTGTCATGTAGGGTAATTGGCGAGGGTTTTACAACATTCATTCACGAGGGACAGATAATTCGTAACTCCTCGTAGCGAAATGGTTATTCTCTTTATTACCCATTGTCAATTTTAACTGATTTTTAATGTAAAAATTCCTCTGCAGTCTACAACAAAGCCATCAGCCATTACGTCATATAATCTCACGGGCATTACATGACATAATGTAAGTGACGTCATAGCATAGCGGCGTTCTTTTTACAGTCAAATGTTTACAGTACAAAATAATAAAGTATTTGCATTTGAAAATAATTATTTTTATATATTACTAAAGCCGCTGCTTATGAAAATATACCATTTCATGTTTAGGAAACAAATGAGTCCATTTGGTTTTGTAAATCTTTGTAGATCGTATAACGTATTGTGTAATCTGACTCATGAATGGAAACATTATATGAATGAAAGTGAAGTTCCGGCCATGGCAAGCAACCAAACGTCGTGATTTTTAAGCCAGCCAATCAGTGGCTGTAGAAGCAATTTGCACACTGTGCAGAGATCGAACAGATATTACCTCGTATATTTGAGCCCATATGGGAATTAAATAAATAAATAAATAAATATATTTTATATATATATATATATATATATATATATATATATATATATATATATATATATATATATATATACACATACATATACATTCATACATACACACACACACACACACACGTATTCCAAATAAGAAAATGTATTTAATATGTAATGTTAGTCGCCAAAACGATTTTGTTAGTCAGAACAATGGCAGCAAACTCAGGACAGTTCCTTTAACCAGTAATCTGCTTTGTCTATAAGGGAACGAACACGACAAATGGTCAAAGACACCAAACAGAGCAGATTACTATTTTTCCTCAGTGAATGGCTGATGGGAGACATGGATTATGATTTACAGTTGGACGCAAAGGTACCTAAAAGAAGATCTTGGCAGAACAACATGAAAGCATAACCAAACTTCAACGTACAGAAAGAAAACAGGACATAGGTGGAAACAATGTTGAGACTATATAATATTACTAAAGCAATACTTCTCATGGGAGAGAGGAAAAATATAGTTATTCAGGACAAGCAAACACGTTGAATCGCTGTCTGTGATAACCACACACTACGAGCTAGAGATCGTATGCACACGTGTCGAACTTTATGTTCACGCACATACTTAGCAGTTCATTCAGGACATGTTATCAGACATTATGCGCAGATCCGCTGACTGGCAGACACAAGTCACAATCATCATAATTCATGTTACTGGATACAGTATGCTACAACGTATTGCTAATTAATATGATACCAACGACATTCAGGAGAAGTAGCTATGAACTTGTGTTGATCTAAATGTTTAGTAGAAAGAATGGTGGAACGAACAACGAATATGTAGTTAAATGTTAGGTACCCAATCATAATTGAACTACAAAACCAGTGAAATATTGAAGCTCATTATTGTATCCAGTAGAGAGTGCAAAGGATGTTATGACAAGATAGTGATGGCGTGCACTCATGCACCACTGCCATGTCCTCTGTTTACAGAACAGCTACTGTCCAAATATGGATAAATCCGTCCTCATCCTGGAGAAGAGCCACTCAAAATCTAGCTTCACAAATATGAAGACCAAAGCTTTATTCGTGTGCAAGAAAAGATTTCAGGGGGAATTTTAACAGTCAAAAGAATTACAGCTGAGGACTTGAGGACACCGGATAACACCTATGACATTCTATGCACTTCAAGTTAACCACCACATGGATAATATAATCCTTATGTCAGTGGAGCAGACAGATTGTGCATATACAAATAATACAAATAATATTAGATCAGGCCGGATGAAGACACAGTAGAATACTTGAAGAAATAGAGAAGGGATTTGGTTTGAAAGTTCAATATTTGTCAATGAACCGTGGTTTGTTAATTAGTTCATTGTTTGTATTCTTATGACAATTCCTTGTTAATTAGTCTTTGTCTGAACGCTACAGTTTGTCTCCTGTTGACAGTTCCTTGATCCAATACACTCCGGATTATCTTAGTATATTATGTTAGTTCATTGTTACAATACATTGTGGATTGTCTTGTATATATGTTCATTATTCCAATATATTGCAGTAGGTATTGTACCATGCGTTAGGTTTCCCGACAAACTGTGGTTTGCTTTGTTTTAGTTAGTTTGTTGGTCTAGTACATGGCGGCATGCTTTCTCGTGCATGTTAGTTCATATTTTCAATGCACAATATGCTATTAAAGCCAGGATAAGGCTTACTTTGTTGTCTTATTAAACCACATCCATTGTTCTGGAAAGACCTTCCTCACTCTGCTGACGTCAACAAGCGGGCCACTTTCTTTGGGTAAACTTATGGCTGGCACAGGGCCAGGCACTTCCACCTGTCCAGGCATTCCCATCATATATATATATATATATATATATATATATATATATATATATATATATATATATATATATATATATATATATTGATAATAATGATGTAACGTTTAAAAAAAAAAGGTAAAAAAACCCCAAATACAAATACAAAAAGAACCCCAAATGTACACACATGAATGAATATATAAAAGAAACGCAAAAGGGTACAAATAGGTTATAACTCCGATTTTATGTTTCCTACCGGTTCATGCTTTGTGAATATAAGGTCATTGCATGTCCCAAACACATTCCCACGGTTACATTCGATAAAACGCAGCTACTGTACAATAAAGTTCCAAAATGTGAATATTCGCAAAAACACAGCCACGTGCAAATCATGTCACCACTTCACGTGCGTTGTCTGCACGTGCAAGATGAACACCGACAGTATAAAAGTGCAGGGTGTTAGCTTGCCTGGCCTCTGTATCTGGCCGACAGTTGACACTCCAGGACATGCCACGTCTCAGTGAACCGCAGAGAAACAATGCCATCGGCCGACTAGACGCAGGCGAATCCAGATGTTGCCAGGGCATTCCATGTGTCCCCAAGCACCATCTCCAGACTGTGGGACCGTTACCAGCAACATGGATCAACACGTGACCTCCCTAGATCCGGTCAACCAACCACGGGTCACTACCCCGGGCAGGACCGCTACATCCGGGTACGCCACCTTCGGGAACGATTGACTACTGCCACCTCCACAACCGCAGCAATACCAGGTTTGCGCAGGATATCCGACCAGACCGTACGGAACCGCCTACGTGAGGTAGGAATTCGTGCCAGACGTCCAGTTCGAGGTGTCATCTTAACACCACAACACCGTCGACTCCGACTGCAGTGGTGCCAGATTCATCGACAATGGCCTCAACTGCGATGGAGACAGGTGTGGTTCAGTGACGAGTCCCGATTTCTGCTCCGACGTCATGATGGAAGATGTCGCGTGTATAGGCGTCGTGGTGAACGTTATGCGGCAAACTTCGTGCAGGAAGTGGACAGATTCGGCGGGGGTAGTGTCATGGTGTGGGCAGCCATCTCACACACTGGCAGAACTGACCTGGTCCACGTGCAGGGCAACCTGAATGCACAGGGCTACATTGACCAGATCCTCCGGCCACACATCGTTCCAGTTATGGCCAACGCCAACGCAGTGTTCCAACATGACAACGCCAGGCCTCACACAGCACGTCTCACAACGGCTTTCCTACAGAACAAAACATTAATGTCCTTCCTTGGCCATCGATATCACCGGATTTGAACCCAATTGAGCATCTATGGGACGAACCGACGCCTCCGACAGCGACAACCACAGCCCCAGACCCTGCCCGAGCTGGCAGCAGCCTTGCAGGCCGAGTGGGCCACCATCCCCCGGGACGTCATCCGTACTCTGGTTGCTTCAATGGGCAGGCGGTGCCAGGCAGTTGTCAACACACGCGGAACACCCGGTATTGACTCCAGATGACCTTGACCTAGGTGGTGTGTCCTATCACTTACTCACAATGGACTAGAGTGAATTGTGAACAATCCTGCAACATTTGGTAATTATCGGACTCACCATTCAATAATTAAATCAATTCTCCAAATGTTACGACAATGTGGTTTTGCGTTTCTTCTTTTGAAGAGTATACATTAAACACCGATGACTGTTCTGATAAAATTGTTTTTCTCACTCTGCACTCCTCATGGAGTGGGCCACTTGCTATGAGTAACCTGTCAACAGTGCCTTATCCAATCTCAACAGTGTGCCTGGCCATACTGCCGGTAGTGTCTTAACCGATTTCAACAGTGTGAATGGCCTTACTAATGGTAGTGTCTTAACCGATTTCAACAGTGTGAATGGTCTTACTAATGGTAGTGCCTTAACCGATTTCAACAGTGTGTCTAACCATACGACCAACATTGCCTCGACCGATCTCAACAGTGTGTTTACCAGACTACTGACGGTGGCTTAACTGATCTCAACAGTAGACCTTGACACACTACCGACAGTGCCATTAACCTATCTCAACAGTAGACCTGAACACACTACTGACAGTGCCTTGACCTATCTGAACAGTAGACCTGAACACACTACCGACAGTGCCTTGACCTATCTCAACAGTGTACCTGAACACACTACCGACAGTGCCTTTAACCTATCTCAACAGTAGACCTGAACACAATACTGACAGTGCCTTGACCTATCTGAACAGTAGACCTGAACACACTACTGACAGTGCCTTGACCTATCTCAACAGTGTACCTGAACACACTACCGACAGTGCCTTTAACCTATCTCAACAGTAGACCTGAACACAATACTGACAGTGCCTTGACCTATCTCAACAGTAGACCTGAACACACTACTGACAGTGCCTTGACCTATCTCAGTGTACCTTAACACACTACCGACAGTGCCATTAACCTATCTCAACAGTAGACCTGACACATACTACCAGTAGTTGACCTATCTGAACAGTATCCTGAACACACTACCGACAGTGCCTTGACCTATCTCAACAGTGTACCTGAACACACTACCGACAGTGCCTTTAACCTATCTCAACAGTAGACCTGAACACAATACTCACAGTGCCTTGACCTATCTGAACAGTAGACCTGAACACACTACCGACAGTGCCTTGACCTATCTCAACAGTGTACCTGAACACACTACCGACAGTGCCTTTAACCTATCTCAACAGTAGACCTGAACACAATACTGACAGTGCCTTGACCTATCTGAACAGTAGACCTGAACACACTACCAACAGTGCCTTGACCTGTCTCAACAGTCGACCTGAACACACTACTGACAGTGCCTTGACCTATCTGAACAGTGCCTTACTGACAGTGCCTTGACCTATCTGAACAGTAGACCTGGACACACTACTGACAGTGCCTTGACCTATCTGAACAGTAGACCTGAACACACTACTGACAGTGCCTTGACCTATCTGAACAGTAGACCTGTACACACTACCGACAGTGCCTTTAAGCTATCTCAACAGTAGACCTGAACACAATACTGACAGTGCCTTGACCTATCTGAACAGTAGACCTGAACACACTACCAACAGTGCCTTGACCTATCTCAACAGTGTACCTGAACACACTACCGACAGTGCCTTGACTTATCTCAACAGTCGACCTGAACACACTACCGACAGTGCCTTGACCTATCTCAACAGTGTACCTGAACACACTACCGACAGTGCTTTGACCTATCTCAACAGTGTACCTGAACACACTACCGACAGTGCCTTGACCTATCTCAACAGTGTACCTGAACACACTACCGACAGTGCCTTGACCTATCTCAACAGTCGACCTGAACACACTACCGACAGTGCCTTGACCTATCTCAACAGTCGACCTGAACACACTACCGACAGTGCCTTGACCTATCTCAACAGTGTACCTGAACACACTACCGACAGTGCTTTGACCTATCTCAACAGTGTACCTGAACACACTACCGACAGTGCCTGACCTATCTCAACAGTGTACCTGAACACACTACCGACAGTGCCTTGACCTATCTCAACAGTCGACCTGAACACACTACCGACAGTGCCTTGACCTATCTCAACAGTATACCTGAACACACTACCGACAGTGCCTTGACCTATCTCAACAGTAGACCTGAACACACTACCAACAGTGCCTTGACCTATCTCAACAGTAGACCTTGACACACTAGACCTGAACACACTACCAACAGTGCCTTGACCTATCTCAACAGTAGAACTGAACACACTACCGAGAGTGCCTTGACCTATCTCAACAGTGTATATGACAATGCTACTGGCAGGGCATTAACTAATTTCAACAGTAGGCCTGACCATTCTACCAGCAATGCCTTAACTGATCTCAACAGTAGGCCTGACAATACTACCAGTAGTGCCGTAAGCGATCTCAACAGCACACCTGACAATGCTACCAGCAGTGCCTTAAGCGATCTCAACAGCACACCTGGCAATGCTACCAGCAGTGCCTTCAGCGATCTCAACAGTACGCCTGACCGTGCTGCCAGCACAACATATCATAGGTGGATGATAGCACCACGGTGTGTCTGGAGCCACTCATAGAATCATGCAACAAGAAGCCAGGTTTTGGTCCTGTGGAATATGGCATATACAATGGTAACAACAGCTGCGACAAAACCATTAAATGCCTAATGTTTTGCACAAGCACCAATCACAGATAGAGATACATGGGATAGGTCATAGTGCTAAATGGCAAATAAGGATTGTCAAAGCAGTAAGAAAGACATAGGCGCCATTATATAGGGCCAGTTGTAAAAATAGGTTTTCAAGTCTATATCATACGTAACACAGTGACAGAGACATTACCACTCTAAGAAAGCGTATTATATTATCTACGCAAAATATGAACATTTGATGACAATTATTGACAAAAGTACCCACATATTGTGTATATGGGATCACATAATTTTATTTTATTCACTCTTCAATGATGGTACTATTGAAGCATTATAGACAGGACATTATCCAGACATTTGCAATAGGTATTATCAAGACTTGAAATGTACGCCTTGTTATGGGTGTAGAATGTAGACATGGTCATGGTGCATTATTCAAATATTATATGATAGAACATCTAAACGTACTGCTCATATGATAAGTAGGACATTCCGAAGTAGCTGAGAATAACGTATGTTGATCTAAATATCTAGTAGCTACACGATTCTTTAAGAATGAAACCAATATTGGATGGAGAGCCAGTCAAGGAAGCACAACAAAAAAGACACTAAAGGTTGGTCTAATCATCTTTGATTTTCCGATCAGATTTCATCGCTGAAGAGTGTCATAGTTGTATCAGTTCGTCATTCCAATATACTGTTGTTGGTATTGTACAATATGTTAGTTTTCCCAACACACTGTCGCTTGCCTTGTTTTAGTTAGTGTATTGGTCTAATACACAGCAGTTTGCTTTCCCGTGCATGTTAGTCCATACTTTCAATGCAGAACATGCTAAAGCCAGGATACAGGCTTACTTTACTGTCGTATTGAACCACATCCACTGTTCTGGAAAGTTTTTCCTCACTCTGCTGACCTCAACAAGCGGGTCACTGGCTGTGGGTAAACTCACGGCTGGCGCCAGGCCGTTGGGAGCTAATGCCGGTCTAGCCATTTCCATCATTGGGCCTGCAGCATCAGCCACCATAACCTGGTCATCAAAACCGATGCCACCACCACCTCGCTCGAACCAACACCATGGACAAGGGTCTGGTCCTGTTTAACATTGTACATATTAACAATAATGATAACAGGTTTAACAAAAAGGGGGAAAAGACAAATACTCGTACAAGAAAATGAAAAGAAATTCTAAACTGTAAATGTATACATATGGAATACATTAAATACTGGTGGCTGTTCTGATAAGATTGTTTTTCTCAATCAGTGAGGGAGCCACTTGCTTTGAGGAACCTTTCAGCAGTGCCGTATCCAATCTCAAATGAGGGCCTGACAATGCTACCAGCACAAAATATTTTAAGCGACTGATTACAATGGACGCCACCACCCATCGCACCATGACATAAGGAGCTGGTTTTGGTCTTGTATAATATGGTATATACAATGGTAACAACGGCATCGACAAACCCATAGAACCATGAAATTATAAGGAGATGGTTTTGATCCTGTATAATATGGTATAAACAATGGTAACAACGACAGCGACAAAACCATCTTCAGCAAAGCAGCAGCATCTTGATCTGTTCTCACTAAAACAGCCTGTCACGGGGATAACAAATGGTCGACGGTGGTCAGGAACACGTCAGCTGATTGAATGAGTATCTGTCCTAATTCCTATGTTAATGGATGGCTAGTGTTTTGCAAAAGCACCAATCACCAATCGCGGATGGAGATACATGAGATAGGCCATGGTGCTAATGGCAAATATATCTGAAATATGGAGTGTCAAAGCAGTAGGAAAACATTGGGTGCCATTATATGGGGCCAGTAGTGGAAAATATATTCAAAATTTATGGCACACGAAATACGGAAACATATCTACGCAAGATATGAAAATGTGACGTCAATTATTTGCAAAAGCACCCACATGTAATGCACATAGGATAACATAATTTCATTTTGTTCACACTCTTGAAGGATGTGCTATTAAGACATTATGGACAGGGTATTTTCCAGACATTTGCAGTACATAGTATCAAGACTTTAAATGTACGCCTTGTTACGGGTGTAGCACGTAGACATGGTCATGATGCATTATTCAAACCTTATAAGATAGAACGTCTTCACGTACTGATCATGTGATAACTAGGACAGTCAGAGGTAGCTAAGAAGAACGTGTATTGATCTAAATACTTAGTAGCTAAAATAATGAAAACAGGGATGAGTGGAGAACCGGGCAAGGAACTCACACAAGAATGACACTAAACGTTGATCTTACCACCTCAGATTATCTGATGAGATTTCGTCACTGAAGGATGTCATAATCGTCATGTTAGCGGCACACGTAAATATAACACGAAGGACAAATCTGTTATCACGGAGAACCGGACAAGTAACCCGCCAGCAAAAAAGAAGAAAGACACCATCTATACAGTGGAAAGTCAAAGAGATGATTTGACAAAGTCATGACTGCTTCCAATAATCACACTGCCATGTGTGGGTTATAGAAGGACTGCCACTCACGTAGAATAAATAGCCTCTGTAAATGAATAGTAAGGATCTGCTTTGCTATTTTCATTATGCCCCATGGACAGTTCGCTAATCCATGCTAGTTGATTGCCCAAAGCCAACACGATTCCCCCGGTGTATTGTAGTTCTTTGTCTTAACATCAGTCGTGCTTTGCCTTCTGTACAGACAACAAAATCTCGATTAGTCGGTAAAATGCTTACCCGAGTCGACCCATCCTTTGATTGGGTAAACTGTCCCGTTCCAACCAGTGCCCCACGATTGGTAAATAACCTGAGAGGCAAACTGCATATAAAAGATATATTTTTGCTAATGAAAAAAACAACAATGTAGCAGCTTTCCTCTGCAGACTACGTGTCAAAATCACCAAATATTATATATCCGATAGGCGATGAATAATAAATCAATGTGCTCTAGTGGTGTCGTTAAACAAAACAAAAAAACATTTTTGTTTGCCTTCTGTTGTTGAGTTTGTTGTTCTAAACAACGTGTTAGTTCGTTGTTTCAAGAAATAGTATATTTTAATTGCGGCGTTATCTTACTCTGCAGTTGTATTGAACCACATCCACTGTTCTGGAAAGATTTTCCTCACTCTGCCGACGTCAACAAGCGGGCCACTGGCTGTGTGTAAACTACCAGCAAGTGCCAGTTTTAGCTGTGGGCCTGGCTGTGCCGCCAGCACCAATGGGTCACCCAAACCGTCCATTGGGCGAGCACGTAGACGGAACCAACCACGACGACGGCAGAATCGACAAGGAACTGGCTTTGGCTCTATTCAATATGGTATATTAGTCTTACAATACAAAAACAACGACGGACGACAACAGCAGCAGCAACAACAACAGCAACAATAACAATTTAACATCAAACTTTCAGATATAAAACAGCAATAACCTACTTAGCCATTCTTGTCTGTCGTTTCTTCTAAACCTGATCCCAGTGCAAATTAAAGTTTTGAAAGTTAATCAGATACCACTACGGCTATACTGAATTCAGTACCAGAATACATGGGCTGACTATTTGTGACTTAGATACTGGGTTCGTATCCCAGTACCGACACCTACCCAAAGCGAATTAACAACTATGTGGTTAGGTGTAAAGCCACCACATCGACTTCTCTCTCACCTTCTACTAACAAACTAATCATTGATCCACTGTCCTGGATACACAGCCGAGATAGCTGAGGTGTGTGTGTGTGCCCAGGACAGCGTGCCTGAACCTTAACTGGACATAAGCAAGAGACGTATAAATGAATGCATGAACGAATGAATGAATGTGCTCTCATCTCTATTCCCTCATAAATGACATTTGTGACTAAAATCGTTTTATGTGGAAGTGAATAAGAACTACGATAGGTGTTCTGAAAGGCATCCTTGTATTATGAACTAAACGAGACTAGGAATGTATTTTTCATGTATAGCCTTTGTGAAAGAATAGCTGCAGTTTAAAATGT
The DNA here is from genome assembly GCF_016097555.1 of Gigantopelta aegis. Taxonomy (NCBI): domain Eukaryota; kingdom Metazoa; phylum Mollusca; class Gastropoda; order Neomphalida; family Peltospiridae; genus Gigantopelta; species Gigantopelta aegis. Next base: position 65,709,622 of record NC_054704.1, read on the forward strand.
GCTGAGGTGTCGTTAAACAAACATGCCTTTCCTTTGTTTTCAAGGTGTCGATTGTGATGGACAAGGCCGAGGATCGAGGCTTTCTTTGTTATTTTCATTATACCTCAAGTGCAGTTCGCTAATGCATGTTACTTTATTGTCCAAACCTATCACCTTTTCCCTCGAGCATGTTAATTCTAGGGAAGGGAAGGGAACGCCCACCATGGACTCGGGTTCTGACTTCGACAGCCATCAGTTCCATGGCGGGAAGGGGGAAGGGATTTGGGAGGAGGTAGTATAGTGGGGGCAGTTAGTTCTATGTCTCAACACACCGTCGTTTTGCTTTCTATACGTTAGTTTGTAGTTCTAAAGATCGTGTTAGTTTACTGTTCCAGTATACACCATGCTCTAATCAAGATACGGGCTTACTCTGTAGTTACGTTAAACCACATCCATTGTTCTGGAAAGACCTTCCTCACTCTGCCGACCTCAACAAGCGGGGCACTAGCTCTGGGTAAACTACCAATTGGCCCAGGAAGACTTTTGCTAAATGACATCTTAGACATTCTCAACAATGCGCCTGGTCGTGCTGCTATTGGGCGAAAACGTTGACGTCGAAACCAACCACGTCGACGACAGAATCGACAAGGAACTGGCGTTGGCTCTGTTTAATATGGTACATTAGTCTCACAATACAAAAAACAACGACGATGACAACAGCAGCAGCAACAGTAACATTAACATACCGTAATATACAAAACCAACAGCAACCTACTTAGCCACTCTGTCTGACGTTTCTAATAAACCCAATCCCAGTGTAAATTAAGGTGTTGAAAATGGTTGGTGTGTGGTTCAACTTGAACCTGTTATGAAAAGAGAGATGTCGACTAGGAGGTGATATTATATGGCAAACATTCTTGAAATGAGGGACTGTCAGAGGAACATTGGATAACTAAACTCAAATGATAGAGGAAGGAAGGAAGGAAAATCTTTTATTTAACGACGCGCTCAACACATTTTATTTACGGTTACATGGCTTCAGACATATGGTTAAGGACCACACAGATATTGAGAGGAAACCCGCTGTCGCCACTTCATGGGCTACTCTTTTCGTTTAGCAGTAAGGGATCTTTTATATGCACCATCCCACAGACAGGATAGTACATACCACGGCCTTTGTTATACCAGTTGTGGAGCACTGGCTGGAACGAGAAATAGCCCAATGGATCCACCGACAGGGATCGAACCTAGACCGACCGCGCATCGAGCGAACACTTTACCACTGGGCTACGTCCCGCCCCCATAAATGATAGAGAGATGGTGCAATAGTATACAGTGATTATCAAGTAAGGGCTTTCAGGTTGGTCCTGTCAAATACCATCGATTCTCTGCAGCAACCTTTCGACATACACGTTTTTTTTTTTTTTTCTTTTACCAAGCCTGAAACTTGAAATCATATATTCTATTATTTGACGACAATTACTTGAATGTAACCTATATAGAAGTTTAGAGATGCCACGTCCTGTGGTAGTTTATTTCGATATGTGATACCGGCAGCTTGAATCGACCAACAAAACCCAGAATACTTTGTTAGAAATGTTCGAACAAGACATTGGAGATATATCTACACATTATATAGAAGCCTTGATGGTCATCGTTCAGTTTTAATGACGCGAAAGAAGTCAAGCCTTACTTACAAACACCTCAGAGTTCATTATCTCCAGTTCAGCGATTCTTAAGAGTAATGTTCCATCCAGTCGGATGCCAACATGGCTATAATGAATTCTTAAACAGGAAATTCGCACAAGATCCAGTGAACACGGCCTAACTAGTTGTGAAGAACACGACAAAGGTAAACTTGTGCGACGTATAACAAGACTTGACACGATGCGTTAAATTGTCATCATCTGAGATAAAAATCAATAGAGTAGTCTTTGGAGTCCATATCAAAACACAATGGCATTGTCATATTTGTGAATTATACATTAGAGTTGGCTAATACAAAATACATCTAGATGGAAAATATCCTCTTTTTTGTATAATAAGAAAGTATTTTTAGCACCTGAACATAGTTAATCATCACCTGATAGCTGTCAAACGTAATGATAACTGAAAACCTTTTCTAGGGTATCACAGAAATCAGTAGCTAATAACTATGGCACATAATAGTAACTGAAAACATGTTCTGAAATATTAGAAATATTAGTTGTCAAACTAAATGGTCATTGGAAACATATTCTGGAGTATTAGAAAAAAAAAAAAAAAACCCAAAAAAAAAACAAAACACAATAGCTAATATCTGTGAAACATAATTTTGTTCACCAGCCTCTTGTGTGTAGTGGATAAGCGATTTCACGTAAGATTGGTAGGTACTTGGTTGAAATCCCGGTATCGACTCAGTTATGGTGAGTTTTAACGGCTCAAAGAGGAGACGTAGGCCACTAGATCGACAGGTAGCTATCAAACACAATGCTACCTGGAGAATAAATGGAGTATTACAATGACCTCATTGGTTACTCCTTCCAATTATTAACTACAAGGTATATTACATATGCATGCCTTTTTCCAAATACTAGGATATTTGATATACCAGTCGTGGGATACTGGTTTAAAAACAAAAATCCAAATTGGCCCATTGAGGGGATCGACCCTGCGAACCAATTTAGCCTGACTCTCTCTCTCTCTCTCTCTCTCTCTCTCTCTCTCTCTCTCTCTCTCTCTCTCTCTCTCTCTCTCTCTCTCTCTCTCTCTCTCTCTCTCTCTCTCTCTCTCTCTCTCTCTCTCTCTCTCTCTCTCTCTCTCTCTCTCTCTCTCTCTCTCTCTCTCACACACACACACACAATCTGTAGTAAATGACAAATGTCTACAGTGTAGACATGACAGAGATACGTACGGTAACGATATACTGTAGCATCAGTCATAACGAGGACACCAGCATTCTAAAATAAATAAATTAAATTAATAAATAAACTAATTAATTAAAATATAAACGGTTTTCAAAATACCGTATGTCATACATCTATACAGAGGTTAGTGTTGGTGGTGCTGCTTCTATGAGTAACAACACAGAATCATACATAATAAAAAAATAAAAATAATAACAACAACATAAATATAACAATAACATACAGAATCACAACACGATGATGACAATAATTATCGTAATGATGACGTTGATAATAATGATGATGCTAATACTAACAAACTACAATAACAGTAACAACAACAATACCCTTAAGACTTGAGTGGCGTCGCTTCCTCCATAGTAGACTGGATAGCACCCTGGCCATATGGCCATCCGTTTACCCCTCAGATGTGGTATATATCCGTTGCTTTTAATTGAATCGTAATCTTGGAGTTCATTCAGAACCTGAACATATCAAATACAATGAACACTGTAGTGACATCCTAAAATACAAATAATTAGATAAATTTAAAGAAAATGGAAATATCAAATTAAAAATTACTATTAAATTGCATATATTCCCCCACCCCCTGGAATACCATGTTAAAAGTAACTGTTCCAATCAATGAAAAGAGGGATGACATAGGAATGGGTGTTTTTCAGATAGAAGTAATATAGCTTTAATATATTTGTAGATTGACTTTGTATTATTAGAGAATACTACCTGAGTGGTTGTTAGATCTATACCATTTGTCTTACAACGAGTTGTTCTATTTCTTACATATCCTGAACAAAAAAGTTTAAAAATAAATTTAAATGCTTTTTCCAACGAAAACGTATTTACGGCCCTTGCGCTTGCGCTTATACTTGTTAACTAGTAGTTAACTTGAGAATCACAGACAAGTCAATTTCAAGTTATTTTGTACCTCACGGAAAGAAAGAAAGAAATGCCTTATTTAACGACGCACTCAACACATTTTATTTACGGTTATATGGCGTCAGGCATATGGTTAAGGACCACACATATTTTGACAGGAAACCCGCTGTCGCCACTTCATGGGCTACTCTTTCCGATTAGCAGCAAGGGATCTTTTATTTGCGCTTCCCACAGGCAGGATAGCACAAACCATGGCCTTTGTTAAACCAGTTATGGATCACTGGTCGGTTCAAGTGGTTTACATTTACCCATTGAGCCTTGCGGAGCACTCACTAAGGCCTTGGAGTCGGTATCTGGATTAAAAATTCCATGCCTCGACTGGGATACGAACCCAGTACCTACCAGCCTGTAGACCGATAGCCTAACCACGACGCCACCGCGGCCGGTTGCACGTCACGGAGTGATCAATTCGACCGTTCCTTTATTCATTGGATGGTATGGCATTGGTGACCTGGTCATCACCTAGGAGCAGCCAATCGTATGTGTTAAAAAGCATGTGTTACCAAAAATAATGAATGGTGTTCTCACCAACAGATGTGTAAGAAAATTGTTTCGTTACACACCCGTTGGTGAGAACATCATGTGCTATTTATGATTACACATACTTGTTAACACACGTACGTGTGTAAACAATGTCAAGACATACGACTGGCTGCTCCTAGCTGATGACCAGGCCACCAAAGCCATGCGTCCAATAACAAACTAGCGTGATGGAAATCGATTACCCTGTTACGTATAGTTAACCTGACAATCATGTGTCTGTGACGTGTAAGTCTGCTACAAGTGTAACGGCTGTAAATAACTTTTAGTCGAAATTTTCTTTAAAACCTGGTTTTTGAGGATATGTAAGAAATAGAATAATACATTCGTGTCCGTTAGATACCATTTATCTCACAACTTGTTGTTTAAAAACGTATCCAACTCGCTTTCGCTCGTTAGGAAATGGAAGGAAATGGTTTATTTAACGACGAACTCAACACATTTTATTTACGGTTATATGGCGTCGGACATATGGTTAAGGACCACACAAATATTGAGGGAGGAAACCCGCTGCCTCAACGCAATGGGCCACTTTTTCCGATTAGCAGCAAGATATCTTTTGTATGCACCATCCCCTAGACAGGATAGCACATACCATGGCCTTTGATATACCAGTCGTGGTGCATAGGCTGGAGCAAGAAATAGCCCAATGGGCCCACTGACGGGGATCGCTTCGAAACCGACCGCGCATTAAGCGAACGCTTTACCACTGGGCTACGTCTCGCCCTCGCTCGTTGGATACATTTAAAAACACCTCGTTGTGAGATAAATGGTATCTAACGGCCACTCATGTATTATTCTCTATATATACATGTATTTCCTCCAAATATTTATGATAAAAGACTCTCACCTTGGCCTGTGTGACGTCATTGCCCGACTTGAGAAGGAGCACACTTTGGTCCACAGCTAGCAGATGTACAAGAGAGCCAGCCTCTGCGTTAACCAGCACACTGACACTGTCACCAGGTCGAGCCTCGGCCTTGTTCATCACGATCGACACCTTACAAACAAAGGAAAGGAGTGTTTGTTTAACGACACCTCAGCACATTTTAAACTGCAGCTATTTACGGTAGTTTCTAACGTATCGTAAGCCTAATCCAGTTTTAGAGTTTCTGAGAAAAATTGGATTTTTTTATCCAAACATAAATGAATTCTTTATAGATTATTGTAACGATATTGTCAAGAACAGATTTTATTTTATTTGTTCTTATTCAAATAATCTTTAAAGAATTCATTTGCTTGTATATAATTATAAAAACAAAATTCTCCATTTTTCTCAAAAGCTCTAAAAAGAGAAAGTGGTATTCTACAGCAAGAAAATAATATGATAATAGAAATATAATGAAGATTGCAGCTTTAATTTAAACTATATTTACAGTGCATATTTCATAATTACACCTTTCTGTTCTTACTTTGTTCTCAAAAGCGCCGTCCAGATCAAAACTGATGCTATCAACGACGACTTCCCCGTCTGCTCTGACGTAGTACACAACGATCCGGGCATTGGGCGCCATCTTGGATGTAGCGGTGATAGTAAAGATGGTAATTTTACTCGAGTACGGCTGAATTCGGCCCGTCTCAACAATCGACCCTCGAGATAATATCTAAAAATGTAATAGAATATTCAAATATTATTGCCCAGCACAAACAGTATTGAAGCACATGGAATGTTCGTCATAATACACGGTACTAAATATATATCTAGAGCTGATTGTATAACTAAAATATTATAAAAAATATTCAGATTTACACAGGCAATACAAAAGTCAAATAGTGTATTACAGAATTTAACACTTTGTGAGGTTCATAAATGGCAATTCTAACCCAAGGGGTAAAATTGTTTTATGAGAGTAGAAGTCTGCTGATGCCCTTATAAAAAAATTCTCCCGAAGATTAAAATTGTTTTATATAGGCTGAACAAATCAATAACTTGTGCTTAGTCTTGCTTCCAATAGTAAACTATCTAATTTGTTGAAATATTAAAGAAAAAAAGTCATAGAAAATAAATTAACAAATGTTGAATACAGTTTACAAGAAAATCATCAACATCATGCCATCGAGTGCATCGATTGTGCTTAGCTGATTTCACCGCGCATATTTAGAAGTGACATAAACCCCAATGAGAGACACGTGTCTGTATCCATACAAAAGCTACTTGAGTCCGGTGGTCAATAATAAAATAACCATACCTGATAGGCTAGGTTTGTGAGAGGCTGAGTAGCTTTTACAAAGAATGGCATGACATCACCAGCCTGTAAAACAAAACAGAAACTAATAACAGTTAGTTAATTATTTAGCCATAACGTGTATCTATATTTCTTATGGAATAATGTAATAGTATATTATAGATTATACAAACATCCTACTACATATAAAGACATTATTTAACTGATTGATATAAATTGCATTTAGTCAAAACCTTAACCAAAAGCAGATGATTTTTTAAAATTCCATATGCACTTTATACAGACATAACGTGTACATACCGACATTCTAGAAGTGAGGATTGAGACCTGGAGGTAGCTGTTGCTGGGCGAGTGACTCTTTGACAGACGCTTGGAGGAAGAGGACGTTTTGTAGGTTGCCTGAGGAGAAATAACACTACACAGTACTGAACACCTGTGGGGAGCGGATACCGAAAGAAAACATAGTAGTGAACACCTTCTAGGAGCGGATACTAGAGGAAGACACAGTAGTGAACACCTTCTAGGAGCGGATACTAGAGGAAGACACAGTAGTGAACACCTTCTAGGAGCGGATACTAGAGGAAGACACACAGCAGTGAACACCTTCTAGGAGCGGATACTAGAGGACGACGTCTAGGTTGGCTGAGGAGAAATAACATACACAGTAGTGAACACCTAGGAGGGGATACTAGAGGAAGACACAGTAGTGAACACCTTCTAGGAGCGGATACTAGAGGAAGTCAAAGTAGGTAACACCTTCTAGGAGCGGATACTAGAGGAGACACGGATACTACTAGAGGAAGTCACACAGTAGTGAACACCTTCTAGGAGCGGATACTAGAGGAAGACACAGTAGTGAACACCTTCTAGGAGCGGATACTAGAGGAAGTCAAAGTAGGTAACACCTTCTAGGAGCGGATACTAGAGGAAGTCACAGTAGTGAACACCTTCTAGGAGCGGATACTAGAGGAAGTCAAAGTAGGTAACACCTTCTAGGAGCGGATACTAGAGGAAGTCAAAGTAGGTAACACCTTCTAGGAGCGGATACTAGAGGAAGACACAGTAGTGAACAACTTCTAGGAGCGGATACTAGAGGAAGTCAAAGTAGGTAACACCTTCTAGGAGCGGATACTAGAGGAAGTCAAAGTAGGTAACACCTTCTAGGAGCGGATACTAGAGGAAGACACAGTAGTGAACACCTAGGAGCGAGGAAGATACTAGAGGAAGACACAGTAGTGAACACCTTCTAGGAGCGGATACTAGAGGAAGACACAGTAGTGAACACCTTCTAGGAGCGGATACTAGAGGAAGTCAAAGTAGGTAACACCTTCTAGGAGCGGATACTAGAGGAAGACACAGTAGTGAACACCTTCTAGGAGCGGATACTAGAGGAAGTCAAAGTAGGTAACACCTTCTAGGAGCGGATGAACAACTTCTAGGAGCTAGAGGAAGACTAGAGGAAGTCAAAGTAGTAGTAACACCTTCTAGGAGCGGATACTAGAGGAAGACAAAGTAGTGAACACCTTCTAGGAGCGGATACTAGAGGAAGACACAGTAGTGAACACCTTCTAGGAGCGGATACTAGAGGAAGTCAAAGTAGGTAACACCTTCTAGGAGCGGATACTAGAGGAAGTCAAAGTAGGTAACACCTTCTAGGAGCGGATACTAGAGGAAGACACAGTAGTGAACACCTTCTAGGAGCGGATATTAGAGGGAGACTTCTAGGAGAAATAACATACACAGTAGTGAACACCTGCTGGGGCGAATACTAGAGGAGTAAGCGTGAAATGGAGTTCACGTGTGGATGACTATAAAACATTTCGCTGTTCTTTAGAAACCTCTGAAGTCAAATTTATTTAATTGTGTGTGTGTGAGAGAGAGAGAGAGAGAGAGAGAGAGAGAGAGAGAGAGAGAGAGAGAGAGAGAGAGAGAGAGAGAGAGAGAGAGAGAGAGAGAGAGAGAGAGAGAGATATATATACCACACAGACTACTAAACACGAACCGAGACATATTTTATAAGCACTTTCTTGTAGACAAAGACAGCACATATCACGACCTTTAGTCATGAGACAACCTTCCACTGAGCTATAACCCGTCCCAGATCCTGTGTTTACAAACACACTCACCCTCATATAGATTGATATTGCTTCTTTTGGAATCTCATATTCAGCAACAACGATTCCATTGTTGGGTACAGTCAACTCCATGGTAGGGAGGTAGTACGAGTGAGTTGGGTTAGGTCGTGGCCATGGTCGCCATCTCTTAAAGCTCACTGGACTGGTACTGGGTTCTTTCTCTAGAGGAACTATTTTCTTCGTTATTCGGATCTTCAGCTGCAGCTTATCGGTGCTGGAGGGAACTGGTCGACCATCCGGCTGAGATACTTTTATCTGTAATGAATGAACGAACGAATGAATGAATGAACGAATGAATGGATGAATGAATGAATGGAATTGATCCTGCAAATATATATAGTGGCAAGATATGATGAGTAGATAAATTTCTATATTTTCGGCAACTGACCAAAAATATAGCTTTTCAGGCCGGTGTCGCGAAATATGTCCCCCCCCCCCCCCCCCCCCCCCCCCCCCCCCCCCCCTAGAAAATCGCCGACCGGCGATTCTATTTCGAAATAAAACCACCGGCCGGTGGATTTATTTCTCGCCCACCCCCTCCAAATATATTGGCCCCTATATAATGTGTTACAGAACTACATGTACTTTTATACTAGATATGATCAGTAAAGGAATATTGTATTGCTCAAAGTTGGTTTTTGTTTTACTTCCAGTTGATAGTTTTGATTCTTAAAAAACAAATTGAAGACAATTTGTTTTAAAATAAGAAATAAATTGTTATTATGAAAGAACTATTTTATTTTGGTGTTAAGATATTATAGGCAATAAGGCATTCGACACGCGAGGATCTGCAGCTCTGAATAAAGTTGTGAAATAAAAAGGTTCATGCCATTTATTTTTTTCCGTATTATTTTGAAGTGCAGGGTAAATTAAATAACCGGTTACTGTCTTATTACTCTGGCTTTAACCAGCTGAGTCCGAATAGCGAATGCCGCTCGGCAGTCTCGCGACATTCGCCATTCTAACCGCCGACAGTAACCAGTTATTCCCTACATCTATATGTATGTATGTATGTATGTATGTATGTATATATGTATGTATGTATGTATGTATGTATGTATGTATGTAAGTATGTATATATATATGTATGTATGTATGTATGTAATATATATATATCTCCATATATAGATATGATATATATATATATATATATATTGTATGTATGTATGTATTATGTTGTTATGTATGTATGTATGATATGTATGTATGTATGTATGTATGAATTGAATAATGTATGTATGTATTAAATAAGAATATCTATATTATTATGTAAGAACTAGGTTGACTATTACATACATAGATATTAACGCACTGTTAAATAAAGTTCTGGCCTCAAAAATTGTCCCATGCCGTTGCTGGGACTCAAACTGTGGCACCGATTCGGTTTTAACGACGTTCTGAGCTATCGAAGCTTCCATAAAACGGAAGTTTGGCTTTAACTCAACCATTGCATGGCCTACAATCTACGCTTCCCTGATCTATATGTATTAGTATGTATGTATGAGTAAAAGAATATGTATTCAATAAGGTAAATCACTCTCCACCATTATCCTGTACATTATTTATTTATTTTATATTTATGTTTGTATAATGCTGATAAGTTGTAAAAACTTAAAGTAATAAATACTTTGAATTTAATACTAGTTTCGAAAACACAAACACGTGTCATGGTTCAAACACTGGGTCTTAAAGTTAGATCATAAAAAACGGACTAAACATTGGATAATCTTTTTAATTAGTATCGTAGAAAATATAAATGTCTAAAAACACCCCTTTCCTCAGAAAACAACTTGCCAGCCAAAAACCCCCCCAAAAAACCCAAACCCCCCCCCCCCCAACAACCCCCCCCCACACACACACAAACAAAACAATAACAACGACCAAAAACCCTACCCCCAACAACACAAACAAACCCCAAACAACCCACCTAAAACAAACACAACAACAACAACAACAACAAAAAAACCCATGTGTACATCACCCAGTCATAACATAATAAATAAACACAGAAATATTGTGCTATTAAGAGTAATACAATTCACCAAAAATTCCAATAACATAGAATTTTGTACAAACGCCTCGTAGAACAAAGAAAGAAAACCAACCAACTGAAAGTATTTCGTATGAATACTTTAGCGGCTAAGATATTAAAAACAATAAATCAGACTCACGTAGACGGAATATTTGAGGCCAGGTTTGAACGTGTTGGGGTTAGACTTGAGAAATTCCACTTTCTCCGCCTTCGCGTAGAAGCGCACTGTACTGGTTCCGTTCTGAACGATTCCTGTCAGGTCTTCTGTGACGTTGGCCACGACGTCAAGGCTGCGGCCGTTGAGGTTGCTGTACAAGAGCTTTGATCTGAGTCATCGGCAGCAAGATCGTCTTATCTCCGTCGATCTGGTGTGGGGCATTAAAACAAAGAAAAAAATATATATTATATGTCTGAGAACATCTCAGCACATTTCAAACTACAGCTATTTGGTGTTAAAAATATGGTTATTTCGACACTTGTCAAAAATATTGTTATTTCGACGCTTGTCAGAACTATGGCTATTTCGACACTTGTCAAAACTATGGTTATTTCGACGCTTGTCAAAACTATGGTTATTTCGACACGTCAAAACTGTCGAACAAAAAATATAGTTATTTCAACACTTGTCAAAACTATGGTTATTTCGACACTTGTCAAAACTATGGTTATTTCGACACTTGTCAAAAATATG